>NW_008631586.1:63337-67746 GCF_000691845.1 Merops nubicus
GCTAATGAAAAAATGTGATAATGTTTGCCTACTTCCTGGGGGTGGTGGGAGGCACAATCTAATTAAAGGTTTGCCAGCAGCTCGAGCGCTGCAGATGGATGGTTGTTCAGGAAGTGCAAAGTATGATGATGATGATGATGATGATGATGACGATGGCTAACACTGGCTCTCATAAACAGGCTACAGAGGAGGTGAAGCAGGTGCTATAAGCATTGGTAAGGCTTGTTCTGCTGCCTACACCATCCCTTCAGCCTCACCTAACCGTGGCTGGGAAGGGTGGCAGCAGGAGATCCTATCTCTGCTCCAGAGATGAGTGGCTCTGTAACAGGCTGTTCTAGGGCTTTTGATGAAGAGCTTGTCTTCCTAGCTGGAGAAAGAGCCAGCTGCCAAGACATTTGGTTGCTTGGGGGGATGTTGTCTGGGTTCTTTCATAAGAGGAGGTTAGATGTCACTCTTGGCAGTATCAGCAGTTCCTTCCTGCCTCAGGTGAGCAGGTCACTTATTTCAGGAACACTGGCAGCCCCCACCCTTGGACATCACCAGCCAGCAACATCAGGCTGCAGTTACACAAGACAAAAGCCACCCCAGAGACATGCCCATGGCATCAAAGTCCTTTTAGAGCCAGCTGTGGACATGGCTAAAAACATAAGCCTGGTCCACCCCAGTTGCACAGCCAATGGGCTCAGCACAAAGACACTAGCTGATAATTTATGTCGTGAAAAACATGATCCAAGACAACTCAGTGTTAGGCTTGTGTTAAAAGCAGTATTTCCTTTAAAATTGTCCTGGTATAACTATCATATAAGAAATAGAAGAGAAGATGGCTTGTCATTGCACCTCACTGGATGATAAACCTTCTCTGGAGCACTCACTGGGCACCCAGGAACCTTCACACCCTTGTTTGGGTACCTAAGCTATTTACAAACATTTTTAGCTAAAAAGAAAAAATTGCTCATTCTCATTTGGAAACGAACAACAACTGTATTTTCTTACTTAATCACAGGCTAGATATCTCCTCCTTTGCTGACCTTCATACCTCAGGAAAGAATGCCATCCAGAGTTGGAAAACAAATTAGCAAAAACATCCTGGGATGGTTGTAGGAGCGGGGAGTTAATGAGGCTGACAGAAACTATTCCAGACAGCAGGTGCTACAGAGGGGAAAAGTGTTTTGTGGCCATGTGGACAAGGGACAAAGCAAAATTCGGGGTGAAAGGACAGAAGCTTCATTAAGAGTAGCCAAGAGAAGCACAAAGAATTAAATCAACCTTCTCCCTCCTTCAGAAGCAAGGAGCGCTCGTAAAAAAAACGAGGTCAGCTTTTATCTGTGTGCCCTTGGATGAAAATAACCTCTGACTTTGGGAGATAGCAGGGGGGAAAGTGGCTGCAAGGTGACTGTAACCTCAGCCCCTGCTGCTGCCCTCACGCGGCTGTTTAATGGCAATAGCGATGGCTGGTTTGTTCTCTGAAAGAAAATTAGTCAGAGCAGGGCAGAAATAATCCAGAGCACCACGCCAGGCCTTTTTGCTGCTTGGTTAAGCTGGTTCCTGTCCTTCAGCACGCCAGGTAACTCAGTTTGTCACCTTGCAAACAGGGTTTTCTCTGAGCGTTAGGACTCAGCGCTCTGCAAAATGCTCTTCCCAGGGTTGGGTCTCCTCACAGCAGCCAGAGACATTTGTGCAGTTTAGAAAAACGATTCCTCTTGGCACGAAAAAAGGCATCTGCAAAATGCTCGTTGTGTTCAGCAGTTACAACTCATGAGATTTAATTGCGTGGCATTTATCAGATGGATTTATGGAGTTGTATTGCTCCACTGCTCAGTTCTCTTCACACTGAGCCAGTTTGCACCTCCCGACATGCAGCCCTGCAAACTAAACCAGCTCTGTGGTGGAACTACAGGAAAGCTGGCATTTGAGGAAAGCTAGTTAGTCTTTATAGCATTGTTAATAAGCAACAAAGTCCAGCCTGTAGCCCCCTTAGTCTGCAACAGGCTCTTTGAAGAAGGGGAAAGGGTCTTAACAGCTGAGCTTTACCTCCCCTGGGTGTGAGCATGGAGCTGCAGGTGCTTGGACCTGCCTGTAGCTGCTTTTCTGTTCAGTTGTGAACATGAACACAAAAATTAGCTGCCACCCATCCCTCTTCCTCACACATACACACACTCCCCTCTGCTATGCAGCAGGGTGAAGACACCAGTCTAGAGCATCCTTCCAGCCTCAGGGTTTGAGACATGACCAGTTGCAGTTCAGCTTGCACTGGTGTTTATTTCATATACATTTGTATTGTTCTTCAAATCCCCATACTTGCTACTGGTACATTTTCCTCCTACCTAGGAGGTGACATTTCCAGTCACTTTTTACAAGAAATTAGCTGGCAAAAGCAGGCAAAAAACAAAATGTGTGCCTGTTTCATCTCACTTTGCCAGCTGAGGGCTTTATTTTCAATGGAAAACTCGGCTGTTTTATGAATCCCTGCTGCTTAGCCATGTATCTTACAGCCCTTCAGGCTTTACAGGTCTGAGGGATGGATTTGTCTAAGCTATTATTACACACTTTATAATTTATCAGACTTAAATTTAAGGATATCAGCTCAGTGAAGATTTTTATTTCACATTTATTCACTCTTCTAGCCTTTAAGTGAACATGAAAACTATTAACAAAACTGCTCTTTAGTTCAAAGCTTCAGTAATAAAATTTATGTTGTATATGATCAAGCCATGGTGTTGCAAATTTGATGTAATCTCACATTCCACACTCTTTTCCTCTTCCTCCTTGGTGTGATGTATCAGTCCAGAGGTACATGACCTCAGCCTGGAGGTTTCCCTGACTTCAACTGCAGCAGGTCAAAGCTTCCAGGCCCTTCTGGCCAAAGCGTGCTGTCCATCACTATGGAAACCCATATGGGAACCAGTAGGATGGAGTGATACCATCATGTTGAATTTCTGCACTTAATTTTGTTGTTAAAAAGCACTGCAAACAGTACTTGTTTCAGAGGTGGTGATGTTCAGGGACGGATGGAGGGCAGCTACCTGCAGTATGCTCAGCTGGGTTCCCAGCAGTACAACGATGGCAACTCTTTTTGCTCTTCCAAAACGTAAATATTTCACCAGATTATAATTTTTTTCTTCTAGAAAACAGATTCTTCATGTATGTGGAGAGGCAGATTGCACCCATTTCACTCTTCATCAGATCCATTCAGGAAGGCAGCTTGGGAGCTTGTGTCACACTTCTGCTGCCGGACTCCCAGCCCGATGTAGGGCTCTCCCCCACCTCTCCTGCACCTCTGGATGCAACTGTAACACACGAACAATAAATCACCCTCAGCAAACCCCCCCGACTAGCTCAGCTCACCAGAATGCTCAGGGGAGAAAAGTGCCCTTGGAATGTATACACAGAGGTGGAGAAACTATTATAAAAGTCCTAAAATGCTGGGGCTTGGGAGGTTGATATTTTTATTCTGTGTGAAGTCTATTTGCTTGCATAGACTGGATTATCCCTCTGTAGCCCATGTCTCAGCAAGCTGTGCAGCAGCTCTTAGAGGCTTGTAGGTCATAGGAGCACCCTGAAAGTGGGATAAAGTCCTGTTGTTACCTGCTTGGAAAAACCATGCCACGGGCTGGTGATGTTCTAGCCATCACAGTGCTGTTGTACCTCTGATAACTCAGTGAGTGACAACAGCTTCAAAATCCTTGCAAGGGAGGGGACAAAGTGTCAAGGGATCCTGACAGTGTTTTGTTTTTTTCTATCAAATTAATATTCAACTTCCAGCACGCAGTGCAGAGGGGAAAAAAAAGTGGTGTGACTTCCAGGAGCAGCTTCAGGGGCTTGGTTATTTGACTTCTCCACATTTAACACCCATGCCTCTTGCTGACACTCTTATGCATCATGTGCACTCACCAAATAACAAGCACACTTGTCACTGTGCCCTAAAACTTGCAGCAGTCAGGGGCTGCTTATTCAGCTTTGCCTTTGTACTCCAGGATCTTCACCAGACTGCAGCCTTCCCCACCCCTGTCTGCCCACCCTGCTCCTGGCCAAAGTTACTCCATACCAGTAAGCGAGAGTGTAGTTTATAGCCAGGATGGCCACAGCAGCTGCCCAGTGCCAGAAGAAGCACATGGTGAGGAACATGATGTTACTGTGGTCCTTCTCATCCCACACGGGACCTCCCCATGGCTGGAACAGCACGACGCCAATCTGGACGGAACAAGCAATTTATTACCCTGGAGGAAAAAACATCAATGTCCTCAAGCCCTCCAGCACCCCTGTCCATCTGTTACCTGGGTGATCCACATATTGACTGAGGGACCTGAGCCCTGGCCAAGAGAGTGGGTTTTACTGGGACAGTGTTCACTGAAGTCCAGCCTTGCAATGAGAGGCCACACACAGCAAGTCTGCACCTGGTGGTCTCTCTT
>NW_008631586.1:67777-99231 GCF_000691845.1 Merops nubicus
GACACAATCGTCCCTCTACATTGCAAACTCCTTTAAAAACTTCAGATTAAGTATTTTACCATCTCAACACAGTTGTTAACCTCTGAATTTGAGCTGAAGTTAGCACAGCAGCTCTGGGGCTGAGAAAGAAGAGGGGAACTCACATTGCTTTTCAGTTTCAGGAGTGCTTATCTCCAATTGGTTTCTTTGCTTTTCCAGCTACTCCCACAGCAAGCAGCTGGCCATAGTTTTACTCAGCTGTTTTATTGCTTGCTGGGGTTTGCATCTTTCCACTAAACCAGAGGGAGGGCTGCAGGGTGCATTAGACACATTAAGCAATTAGTACTTGGTTGTTAGATACTGTAAAATGTTGCTTGCTCGCTGCAAGCACTCACTTCTGCTGTTCCCTCCAGAGAAGCAATAAGCTAAGACAAACAGCTATTTCAGCCAGAGCAGTCATCAGAGATGACCTGGGATAAGTAAATTTTCATTCTGGGCTATGATCTATTTATGAAGCAAGCTTGGCAAAATTATCCTTCAGAGACATGTGATTGATATGTGATCTACAGCTTCTTTTCCTTTTTTCCCATTGCTCTCCTACCTCAGTGCTCTGCTCCATAAAAGAAGGCAGAACTGACCTGCCAGAACCACGTTCCCTGGACGATGGTGACACCAGCTCTGAACATCTCCAGGACGATGTTGTCACGGAGGAAGACCTCCAGCATGGTGCTGCAGGCCCCCAAGAAGATGGCAATGAGCAGCAGGGAGTGGATGTGCTGATCCAGCATGGAGCGATGAAGGACATGGTAGTAAAAGAGACAACCTGCCAAAAGATGTACCACCCTTAGAGTAGCATTAGCAGCACCAACCATGAGCACAGCGTAGACTAAGTCACCTGCTGGTTGCCTAACTGAGGCAGGTCACCGTGAGAACAAGGGACTTCACACAGCAGCATCTCTCCAGGTCTCCTGGAATCCCACCATGCTGGAGGGATGAGATGCCCAACCTTGGAGCAGGACGATGTGAGTAAGGTGGGGACCAAAGGCAGAGGCCAATAGAAGGGTGGTTTTCTTCCATCTCATGTCAGTTCTGTCAATTCTTCAGATCACCCTCTCCTTGTAGCCAGATTCCTGCTGTGTCCTGCTTTTTCATTGCTAAACCTCACCGTTTTCCTGGGGGTGATTCCTGCTTTGTCCTGCTTTTTCCTTTCTAAACCTCACCGTTTTCCTGGGGGATGGAAATTATCTATTTCCATTTCTTACAGAGCAAACTGTTCTCACTGAGCCACCCCTGCTACTGCTTCAAAAACCATGGGGACTGGGGCAAGGAAAATAACAGGAGATGTGCCTTCATTAAGGAGTTTTCTATATAAGCAAGACCTTCACTTCCCAGAGCCTTTTCCCTGTGATGATCCAAGACGTGTCTGAAATCCTGGCTCACGACTTGCAAGACAGCCTGGAGACTAAATGATATTCATGATGTGCTGAAGCTGGAGGAAGTCACTTGGATTTGCCACGTGTAAGGCAAGCAGATGAGGATGAGGATGCCTGCAGTGCAATTAATGGCTCTCAGGAGGGAACGTGGGGGCACGCAAACAGCTCTGTAGATGTCAGATAAATGCAGCATCCACCAGCCATTTATCATAATGAGGAACCTGAGCCTGCTGCTTTGTACCTCCATCACCCCAAACCAGGCCAAGCCAGGACCTATCACTGCCTGCATTTCCCACCTCACTACAGCCCACCCTTCAGTACTGCATCACCTACAACGTGTCCTATCTTCAGGGGCCTCCAGAGCAATACATCAGTCTGGCAGAGTTTTGTCCCTCACCATCCCACATCCCCCCAGGCCTTAAGCCACCACCTTGCACTGACCTTCAACAAACACAGCCACGGAGAGCATGAGGCGGTCCAGACCCCGCGGCACCGCCCGGGAGCTGTGGGTGAAGACATCCACCACCCCAGAGAGGCCGTAGAAGAGGTACATGGTGGTGTGCTGCCAGTTCATCAGCTTCACCCAGCGGCGGCTCTCCCCGCTGTACAGGTAGAGGTGTGGCCCATCCGGGACGAACTGCTCTGCCAGCATCCCTGCACACACACAGAAACAGCCCCTTTCTGGTGGCTTGTGCACAGTCATGGCTGATGCCACTCATTGCTGGGGGGTCTGAAGCAAGAGCTCCTGGGCTTGCATTAGGGAGAAAGGGCTGGATATAAAAAACAGGCCTCCCTGTCTTAATGGGAGCTCAGCTTTGGGAAAGGGTACGAGACCTGGGCTTTTTAGGTCCAACTCTATGAGACATCAAGCCAGGATGAACATCCTTCCACAGCTGGACCAGTTTCTCTGGAGTAAGCTGTGTGCTCCAGCACAGCCATCACACAGGCTGGGAAGCTACCAGTGTAGCTAGAAAACTATAAACCTTACCTATCAGAGCAAAGACGATTTTGATTCCCCCTTCGATAACATCCACACGCTGGAAACAATAAATCCTATGGGATTTCTTATTTATTTTCTGGCTGAGATACTGCAGTGGGTATTTCACAGACCACCAGAGCCCAAAGAGCAGGAAGAAACTGCCTGGAAGTGCATGACCCTTGAAGTTTGCCATCCGGGTGACCTCGTCTGACTACAAGGCAAAGAAACACAATGTCATTCTACAACTTAGACCAGTTATTTGACATAAGGCTGGAAAAAATGGGATGTCCCTTTCAAGGAGGACTAGAAAAGCCTTCACCATGCATATAGGAACAGGAAGGAACACTGGGAAAATCCCCAAGGTTGAGAGGTGGGAACATCAGGGACTTCTCTGAGGTCCTTGCCCCAGGATTGGGAAATAGCCATAAAAGCTGGCACCCAGAGAAGTTTAGCTGAGCCCCCATATCTGCTGCAATCTCTGACATGTCCCAGCCAGAACCTTGCATCCCTCCCCAACAGCAGCTCCTGTCTTTCTTGCCCTTCTGCAGGCATGAGCAAGAGCATCCACTGCAGCCTAGGGCAGGGTGGGCTTTTCAGGACCAAGCAGGAGAAAAAATGCACAGGGAAACCAATAAGAGCCAGAGGTAAACATCAGTGGGTATCTTCCCTTCCTTGAACAGGCACTGAAGTGGTGTGGCATGTCCAGATATTTTTTCCTGGTATTTTTTCGGCCCATGCAGGAGGAAAAGTACCCACCCTACATGTATCTTGAAAATCTAAATAATTTTGTTAAAAATGTAGCTTCAAGAATAGCCCCAAGCAAAACGTTTTGCTTCTGGGCAAAGAATCCCATTTGCTCCCTGCATCACCACCTCCTCCCACCCTTTCTTCTCTCTCTGGAGCATCACTAATCTGGGATTTGCAGCACACAGAGCCCAGGGATCCCAGCCCAGCTGCTCCAGCCCCCACGCCGGAGCGCACGCGGGCACGGTCTGTAGGAGAGCCAGGGGACTCGTTTCCTAGGAGAATTACAGCAATTAAAACTCAGTCAGCTCCTGTTTGCCATTTGCTGGTTTGCTTAATTAGGTGGAGAAATGATTAAGCTCCTCTGTGTGGGCTCAAGCATATGTTCAGGGGCCTGCCTGGGTGCTATCACAGGGTGGTTGTGTCAGGCTGGTCAATCAAGATGGTTTTAATTGATAGCAAAGGCTGTGCTGCTGGCTCCCAGGACTTCCTTCTCCATTTAGTAATGCTACTCTCCATGCCTGTGCTTAATGCCAGGCAGAAACCAGCTCTCTCATGGCATGGGTGCCACAGAAGCACAGACTGGTTTGGGTTAAGGGACCTTTAAAGCTCGTCCAGTCCAACCCCTTGCAGGGATCAGGGACATCTGCAGCTAGAGCAGGTTGTTCAGAGCCCCATCCAACCTCACCTGGAATGGTTCCAGGGATGGGGCAGTGACCATGTCTCTGGGCAGCCTGGGCCAGGGGCTCACCACCCTCAGAGTCCCCCTTCTACCTAGTCTGAATCTCCCCTCTTCTAGTTTAAAGCCATCACTCCTTGTCCTGCTGCAACAGGCCCTGCTGAAAAGACTGTCCCCATCTTTCTTATAAGCCCATCCATCTACATAGCAAGTGGCTGCATCATTTGGTGCTAGACTTGACCTCCCATCCAAGATGCCTAAAACCTGATTATCCTTAAACCACTTTCCCCAACTGCATTTTGGGCTTCATTCCCCACTTGCTGGAAATGCAACTCAAAAAATGCTCCTATCCTACTGTTGCCTACCCTCTGCATGAAAGAGAAATTGGGCATGAGGGTGAACATGGCTTGCTGTTGCCAGCCTGTGAGAGAGGAGAGCAGTTGTTTTGGCTTTATTAATATCTGATTTCAGGTCAGCCTGTCCCAGGAAGACCTTGTTTTGCCCCATGAAGCCCATGCCCCAGGAGCTCAGCTGTGTGAGATACCATCTCCCAGAGGCAGCAGTCCCTGGGGCAGGAAAATCCACTGGGTTAGATCAGACCTGCTAGGGGCCTGTATCAGACCAGCCTAATCTGAACTGATTTAATCAAGCCAGGTAACCCAACAGCTTGAGGCAAGCAAACATTGCCTCCCAGTGCACACAGCTACACGCTGCAGCAGGCAGGGCTGGTGTCCTTGCAGCTTAAGCTGGCCCAGGCTGCCCAGAGAGGTGGTTGATGCCCCATCCCTGGAACCATCCCAGGTGAGGTTGTCCCGGGCTCTGAGCACCCTGCTCTGGTTGCAGATGTCCCTGCTCCCTGCAGGGGGGTTGGACCAGATGATCTTTAAAGGTCCCTTCCAACCCAAACCAGTCTATGATACACCAGGCTGGTCCCACCATCTTGCCTTCATCAAACACCTAGGAGTTATTATGGGAGGTTTCACACAAACAAATTTAGGAGGGGATTTAATCTGAGCTGTGCACAGAACCATACCATATCAGCTGGCAGCTTTGCAGACAGTTGTTTGAAGCACTGCAAGGCTCTGCCTTATTTCATGACTTAAAAGGAGAGATTTATTGACAGTGGGTGCACTGGGTAATTAAACACAAAGTCAAAGCGAGATGCCATTTACCAGCATTGTTAGCACAGCCCAGTGGGTTAATACAATAGTCTCCTTAGTCCTTTAAAAGAGACAATGGGGGAATCAGAGCATCCACGTCTGTGTCTGAGGGAGCAGCATACCTGAGCCAGGGAGATGGCTGAGAAATCTGTATTTTCTGGGGGAGCAGAGAATCCCATCACATACATTCAATGGTATAACATCAGGAGAATGACTGAAAGCAGAACCAAACTGATCCCAGAATACCACAACAAGAAGTACCACAGCCATATCATGCTGTATTAATGATATAATTATAACACTTACCACAGAAATATATAGTCAAATGTATAACCCCAGGACTCGGGTCCAGCAGTTACACTCTAAGGGCAGATATTTAATGGTTTCCCACACGAGATTAATGCAGTCAAAATGGGATGACCTAACGAATTCACTGATGAATCAAAGCAGGGAAACTTACAGGTTACTCAAATGGAGTACACACAACCTGGCTGGGCAGCACATCCCCCTTTCAGTGCTTACATGAGATGGGGGGAGCTTGGCAGGGTGGCAGGCACTGGTTTGGGGTTGGTGCCATCCGTGCCCGCCCAGTCACTCGCTAGCTGGAAGCAGGGAGGCTTATCTGGGATGTGTGACCAGCAAAACTATTCCTCCTTTTTCTCTTCCTCCTCTGAAAACATCCAAAATGTGTGAATAAGGGAGGGGAAAAAAATTCTATAAATTTGTGTTTTCAGCTGTGAGCACCCCAGAGCAAACAGCTCTCACTTATCCCTACAGCTCCAAACGCAGCCAGACTTGGCTGGCAATTACACCCACTGGGGAGAAGAGGAAGCTGAAGGTCTGGCTGATGTTTGGGTTGGTGGCAACCACCACCCTTACAGGGCAGCCTGGCAGAGTGAGACTTCACCCCGTTCCTCCACCGTGTGACCGGTGCCGCCGATATCACGCCCAGGTCCCCGCTGGCTTCTAATTAATGCACTTTGGCCCCTGTTTATTACAATAACGTGTGCTGTGCCAGCTTAATGATTTACTGTTTCATCTGCTCTTATCACCTCCCAAAGGAGCTGGTTTCTTCTGGGTTTATAGCTAACACACTCAGCCTCCCAGGTAGACATCTGGAGCAGCAGGGAGGATGGTAAGGAGTCTGATTATCTGACTACACTTTCATGTCCTCCTCTCACCCTACCCTGGCAGCCACAAATAATCTCTTTTCAGCCAGCCTGGGGCCCTTTGAGTTTTCCAAAGACATCTTGGGGTTTTTGTTGTTTGAAAGGTTTTATTAGTGCATTGCTAACATCTCAATCAGGGCATCACTTCCATTTACCCCAGTTTGGAAACAACAGTCTAAAGTTCACCATTGGAGGCAGCTTGCAGCCATCAGCCCTGTAATTAACAGTGCCCTTCGATCCCTGCAGAGCCAGCAGTTCCGACTCAGCAGAGCTGGTTTGCTTGCCACGGGACCTGCTGCCTGGCTTTCGTGTCTGTGGGTGGCAGGGACAGTTCCCAGGGAAAAGCTGACTCAGTGAGGAAGAGAAACATCTTATTTGCAAAAGAAAAAAAAAAAGGCTGAGCTCAGGCTGAGCTGAGGAATGCCACTGAGGTGCAGAGCTGGGAATACTGAAGCTATTTGTAACTCTCTCAAGGTGGTTTGAATCTGAGACTGAAGAAAAGCATCAAACCCAGACCTACAGACTGTCAGCAGCTGAGGTGCTTCAGCCAAAAAAAGCATCCCCCATCAGCCCATTCCCTACTCTGCATGTTCTCTGGGTGCATCTCCGAATACAACATAACCCCACAGCTTAAACACTCAGCCTGGGAGGGAAGGCAGCTGGAGGAGAAGACATGGAGGTGAGATAAATGTGCCTCTGAGGACAGAAAGATGGCAGAGGAGACACCCAGGGGATGTCAGGAGAGGCATCTCCTACAAATAGAAGCTCTCCTGTTGCCCACTGCCTGCCTGCACTGCCTCACTGCATTACCAGCACCATCTTACTCGTCTGCAGAGGCACTTCTAATCATAGCAGCACTTCCATTAGCTCCCATAGGAGCTGGATCCCTAATGCATTAATGTCAGACTAAAACCCTGCTCTCCACCATTTCATCCCATTATCATCGGTTTTTCTTCTGGCTCTGCCTCCATCGGCTCCAGGGAGCATTAACGGTGACACTCAGCAATCATGCTACTGGCTACTAATCCTCCCGAGCCCAGCCATATCTGCAAACCCAGGAAAGCAACTTTTCTGCCTCTAAAGGATCCATAGAGGTTTTAGACTTAGGTTGAAAATTATCCTAATCATTGGAACCTATTAGACTCAGTTGTCAGGAATATCCGAAGGACCATGAGATGCTGCAGGGGCTCATACAGCATCTGCAGATAACACATGAGATGGAGCTGATCTGAAAATAAGGGCAAGCTGCAACAGGAAAAATTCGATTTGGGAGTTCAAACTGGGATGAAAGCTTCAAATTGAGGATGCTGGACCTGAGGACTATTTAACAGACACAATGGACACACCTGAAAAGAGATACTAGGTGAGAAAGAAACTGAAAAGCTGGTGATGGAGAGATTATCATGCTCTCTGCCTGCTCCTGCTCTTCCTGCCTTCTCTTTTGTAAGTCCCTGCTTTAGATTCTCCATCCCTACCCCTGCACTGAGCACCACCGCGAGGGAAGCAGCAAGGAGGAGGTCTGAGTTACAGCCCAGCAAGAGAAAGCTGAGAAATGAAACAAATTAGCCAAACCCATCTTAATTACAGGAGCTCAGAGAGGGTACTTTGTCATCCTTTGGCTTCTTTTTACAACCTGCATTTGTTTATTTGTGGTTGTAAGGCAACAAAGTCTTACAAAAATTAAGACTTAAAAAATTAACTGCTTTTGGGAAACCTGCTTAAAAGCTGTTTTTCTTCACCTCCCCATGATGCCCAAGAGATTAAAGCAGTTTCTAAAGGTGGTGGTTGCCATGGGACTTGGCAAGCCAAGGTCTGTGCAGCAAACAGCCTGCCCAGCTCTATGATAATAGAATAGCCCTGACTCCACCAGCCTCTACTACCTCACACAACAGTGACTCCACCCCAGCATTACCACCCCCAATGCCACAAAAATCCATATTTTCTGAAGCTGAGGCAATTGCTTGTCCCAAAATTGTCTCGATTGCCCCTCAACACAACACAGGCTAAGTGCTCGTCCCAGCTGCTTTCGCATCCCTCAAGGAAAACTGTCCAAGATGAGCTACTAAAGAAACCATTTCCATTACAATATTTCCCAAATACATCCAGTTATTCACCTTAAATACACCAAAGCCTGCTGAGGAATGCAGATGTACCTTCATTTATTAGCTAACTGTGACTGCCCAGCACAAGCCTCTGCAAGCACCCTGTGCCTCAGCAATTGCACCCTGAGCTGCAGAAGTGATTTTGTTACATTTTTAATGACAAGTAGGTAGGAAGAAACCCTTCCCCAGCAGTGCCCAACTAAGGGAGGCACCACCCCTCAAGCAAAGCAGTCCCCTGGTCTCAGTTTTCCTCCTAATCTGCACATTTTGGAGCACTAAAAAAGACTTTCCTGGGCAATTCTGCAGGGAGAGAGTTTCTGGTTCAGTGCACACAGCAATAATTTCAGTCTAGCTGGTAGGCAGAACGTTTGCATTCGATCTGGCTGTGAATGGGGCAGGGATCAGGTGAGGGCTTCTCACAGCAGCCCAGCAAGGGGCTCAAGGCTCGGGGCGTGGGGGCCGTTTGTCCCCTGGCTGCCCTGCTCTCACCTCTACCTGCTTTCAGGCCCCACATATCGTGTTTATTTTTCAACTTCCTCCTTGGGAAACGTTGCTGCCCGTTTGCCAGGCTGCCCCCTCACCTCCCACCACCACAGCCCAGGCTGGCAGGGTCACCAGAGAACCCTCCTCTGCCTGACTGCACCAGGAGCCCAGGATGGTGGGACGTCCTGATGGGTCAAGGAAGGCAGAGCCCATACCCCTCTGAAGTCCCCCCCTGTTTGTTTTCCCAAGGGCAGCAGGTCCAGGCTCACCCACACCTCCTCCTTTAACTAGGAGATAGGATTAACTTTAACTAGGATTTAGATGTCAAATTTCAGGGTGCCCCCATCCCTACCCAACCGAAGGGCAGGCAAGTGGGGTCCCTTCCCCTCCCAGCCATGTGCAGCAAGTCCCACAGCTCAGGGTGATTTTCCACCCTCCTCCCCAGCCCTTTCCCAACACGAAGCCCCCTCCTCATGTTGGCCCTGGCTTGTGGAGCCTTACCTGCCCACCCGGTGATCCTGCTGCTGCACCTGTGCCCAGGTGAGCCGGGCTCCTCCCCTGCCTGCAGCACCTGCCTCCTCCCTGCCCGCAGCACCCACCTCCTCCCTGCCAGCCCTGGGTGCTCCCAGTCTCCTTCAAACCCCAGCTGGAGGGGAAAATATGACCCTGGGGACACATTAAAAAAACCAACCACCTGTGGGCACACCAAGTGCTTTAATTCACAGTTTTCTCACCCAAAACTGTTTCTGACTTGAAAAACTGGCTTGTCCTCCCCAAATCTTTATTTCCTCACAGTTCATTGCAATGATGAAAATTCTTTCTCTCGGATTCCCCCATCACCCACCTCACGTGGGGATGAGGGGGCTGTGTGGGGCATCACCCCAACCCCAGGTCCCCTCAATCCTTGGTGCAGCCCCAGCCATGAAATGCTGCAGAACAGATTCATTTCTTCTGAAGCACTTCATTTTCCGTGCTTCCCAGGGCCTGAAGGATGCTCCTCTGGGGATCCTCCCCCCTGCCCATAACCCATATTTCAACTCCAAATGCAATTTTCTGACCAGGCCTCCTATAAAATGTAGTTTATTCTTAATAATACTTTCCACTTTCATCTCCAGCCCTGCAAGTGCTTTACAAATGTTAAATAATTAACCCCCACGACGCCCCTGGGAGAGAGGGAAGTGTTATTATCACTATTTGTAAGAGAAGCTCTGACAGAGCCTTCTGTGCAACAGCCCTGGGTTTAACTCTCTTTTACAGAGCAGTGCAGGTAAGTACATCACTGCAAGCAAATGCATCTGCCACAGGGAATTTGGAGTAAGAAAGCTGAATTTTAATGTTTTAGCTATAGCCACCCTGTTTTATAAATGACTTCATGGTTAGAAGCACTGTCTGGCAATCCCTTGTCTTTTCTTCTTAATTACTATTTTGATTTATTAAAATCAAATCTATTCGCTCGCTCTGTCCCATGATGTTTAAACAGGTGATTTCTTGTAAAAATAGTTATTCATTAATTCATCCTTTCTCACCACTCGGAAAGGTGAATATTGCTAGAGGGGAGGAAGCATCACACAGGCAT
This sequence comes from Merops nubicus, assembly GCF_000691845.1. NCBI lineage: Eukaryota > Metazoa > Chordata > Aves > Coraciiformes > Meropidae > Merops > Merops nubicus. The sequence goes on from NW_008631586.1 coordinate 78,082, forward strand.
CCCCCTTGCCACTGGTTTTATTGGTGGTGAGGTTGGATGCCCAAACCATAAATGTTTTTTCAGGTGGGGGTGATTAAAATTTTCCAGAGTCAGAAGCCAAGCTTCAGGCATTTGTTTTCTTTAGCTAGGCAGCTCTTCCATTAAATTGTTCATGAATGTCATGAACCTGCTGCCGTTTTAATGCGTGTCCCACAAGCCCTCGAATCAATCAGACTAAACTGGGGTGCTGCAGGCACATGAGAGGCTTTACCACCCCAAAATCCTACATTTGAAACTGAGGTTAAGAAACAAATAAGGGGAAAAGGAGTGGGATGAAGGGCTTGGAAACATGAAGAATTACTCAGCTGGGGAGCTGCTACCTCTGTGTAAGCTCACAGGGAAAAAAAACAGGGGATGTTCAAAAATGCAAATGAGACACCAAAACCACCATGCAAAGATGATGATCATCAGTGAGGAAGTTGCTGGACCTGGTACCTAAATCCCACAGCTCCTCTAATCTCAGAAGGCTGAGTTTAGCTAAAAACTAAACCTTTAGCTAAACCTGACTCTGAAATAGAAATGCTCTGCTGCATCATGCTGCTGTTTCTTGGCTACCAGGAAATTCACACTGTCAAATATTTGCAGAAGGAAACTGTGGGGTGTGTGTAGGGGGTGGATCTTACTATAAGGAAGCAAATAAGCTCTCCATTTGTATTTATTGTAGTGAAGACCATTCCTGAGCTGAGAGTTAAACAGAATTCAGCCAAACCAAAGCAAATATTTCCCTCTAGAATACACCCAACCCCAAAGTCATCTCTAATTTATAGATGTATCTTCACTAGAGCTCAGCTCTCAAAACCCTCCCAGTTCCTTGAAATCACAAATAAAGACTGCAACTCATTAATCATGTGTCCAAAGTTTGGGATCTCACTAGCCACAGGCACTGGGCTACCACTGGAGGTGGGAGGTCACCATGCTACACTGCACATCCAACCACAAGGCAGCCTGATGAGCAGCTCTCCTACATCTTATTCACCTCACATGAAATCAGTGAAATTGGGGAGAGAGGGCATATGATGAAAATAAAAACTAGAAAAAAAAAGAAATCACAACTCCTATTGTAGGAATTTTTGAAGCCTTTGAAAGCTGAGTTTTCATCCTGCCCTTTTCTACATCTTCTTCACCTCACATGAAATCAGTGAAACTGGGGAGAGGGGGCATATGATGAAAATGAAAATTAGGAAAAAAAAGAAAATCACAACTCCTATTGTAGGAATTTTTGAAGCCTTTGAAAGCTGAGTTTTCATCCTGCCCTTTTGTGATTTTCCACCTCATAACCTTTATTTTCTCCCTGCAGACTTGCAGCACTTAAACATATCCACAGGACAGCAAACAGCAGACTGGCAGCCTCTTCACACTGACATGCAGGGAGTGACCAGGAAAACAGGAGTTTACTGACCTGGGAAACACCTCTCTGGGAAGATACCTGCTCTTTGATACCTGCAGTCTCCAGGGATACTGTGTGAGATACAGGCACGAGCATGCAGTGGGGAGTGGAGGGAGTGATTTGTTGGGGAAAAGCTCAGAATTAACTGCTCAGAGAAATGGGGAGGGAAATGATAGAGTGTCAGAGCCAGGAAATTAGTTCCTGGCATTTTAGTGCCCTGGCAGAGGGGACAGGTGAAAGAGTCATCTGCCATGAGGCCATGCATGGAGAGGAGCTGCACTGCTGCCTGCAATTTTAAGATGTGGGAAAATTGGAAAGCGAGCTGGAGAGCTGCCTGACACCCTCACCCAGCCACAGATATTGATGTGCTCCCCCACTGGGATATCGATATGATTTCCCACCAAGAGAATTACATCTTATTTTCCTTTCCCCCTCTCCTGTACCCATGCATGGGTGCATGTGAAACCTGCCCCAGTGGTGCTGTGCAGCACTGCACCTGCTGCGGGCAGCACAGCCCCAAGACCATGGTTGCATAGCTGCATCCTCCTGGCTTTAAATGAACCACCTCCTACAGCTGCAACAGCAGCTCTGTCCCATCGGCCTTCCTGATTCCCAGGGAAGAATCCCATCAAAGCATCCTCACACCTCAGTGTTTTTGGGCAGCTGGGCGCTCACCCATCACACGCAACCCAGATTCCAGTGATGCTGAAGCACCTTGCAATAGAGGAAGGAGCAGAGACCTGCAGCTGCCTCCAAACTGCCATCTGCACAACCTTCTCTTCAGTTTTAGTCCCCTTGTAAGTTGCAAAGGAGAGGGAAAAGAGCTCTGTGAGTGCACAAACCTGGAATTGGCAAAGGAGATGACAAGGGACTTGCTGAACTCTGCTCAAAACGTGACCTAATTCTTGCAGACGCCCTGTTCCCTCACAAACATGTCTAGGAAGAAGTTTGCCAGATGGCAAAAAGAAGATGAATAAATCCAACACAGCACATCTGCAGCTGAAGAGAGCAAACATGCATGGCAGGACTGAAAAGGGGTCGCTTTGGGGCACAGCTTGGTGAAGAAAGCAAACACAAGCAAAGAAAAAAACCCCACAGGTTTCTGTTACAGCCCCCACTCCTGAAAAGATCTGAGACCCTGGCTGGGTAAAAACAGTCAGGAGTGGACTGGAATGTAATAAAAGCCAGGAGAGCTCAGCCACATGTGATTCAAACTGCATCAGTCCCAGGTGGATGCCAGCACTGCAGCATGCTTGGACAAGGCAAAAGCATTAATAAGGGACAGAAGATTATTGAAAAGAAAATTTTGTGGCCAGATAGAAGAAATGTAAGAGGAAGAAAAGGCAGAGGGCAAGAAAACTGTGAAAATCAACAGAAAGGGATATGCAGGAAGAGATGGGGAAGGTTAAAGGTAAAAGCAACTGCACAGACAAGTGGGCACGTCTTAATATTTTACACAGTAAAAAGTAACTCACAGCTGATGTGGAGCTGAAAGAGCAGTCAACAAAATGCTCCAGGAAACCACCTCCATCCTCACATTAGAGAAGGGGTGAGACCTGCACAGCCCAGCCAGGGAGCTCAGCCAAATTAAATCTACAAATCCTGGGAACTACCTCTTTATATTTCTGCCTTAATCATTCTCTGCACAACTGGAGGGCTTCTTGGTGAAATAAATTGCTATTTTTTTTTTTCCCCAGAGAGCTGGTGCAGGCAGAGGAAAAGCACAGTATAAAAAAAGCAAAACTAAAATTCCCAGAGGACTGATTTTTTTTTTTCTTCCCTTCCCACCCCGCCCCCTCCTAGCTGCCATTCAGCAGTGAGTGGAGCAAGGGCACATCTCGGTGGCAGAGGGAGGTATGTCACCTCCCCAGCTGGGCTGGGCTCTCCCTGGCTGTCCTTACCCATGTCACCTATTAGAACGTGGCATTTATTTGGAGATTCCTTGATCTTGGGCACCTGGAGCTGGAAAAAATATCTCTGAGCAACGTTGATGTTATGAAGCTGCGAGGGACATGCAGGAGCAGATGTGGGGGTAATTTCATCTGAAAAGACAGAAGGAAAATTAGTTCATCTTGACACCACAGCACTAAATCCTTTGCTTTTTAAATATGGTTTGGGAAGTGTCATTATTTGTATTGATATTTCCCATCCATTACAATTTTGACCTGTTATTCCCCTCCTCCCTGCAGTCCAGCTCTGACTCTCTTTCCTGAGCAAGTGTGTCTCATTTCTGCTAATTTTCAGCATCCCAGTCAATCCTAAAAGTTGCATTTCATCCAAATCCATACCCAGTGACAAGAGCAAATTCAAACCCTGGTACTTATTGACCTTTAGCAATAGAAATACAGTCCCAAGACGGTCCAAGCCAGCAGCTCCTCAAGCCCCACAGAAGCTACCTCAGGTGGTGAGGCCTTTCAGCCTGCCCTGTCCAGCCCTGCCCACAGAGCAGAACGCTTTGGGAGGGCTGTGGGAAAGCAGATGCTGAGTTTCTGGGGAGCAGCTTTCACACCTGAGAGCTTGCACAAGGGATTGGTGTTGTTGAATGGGAGAAAAGAGGCAGTAACTGGGGAGTGGGATGGTCCTTGTGGATGCAGGGACGAGGGCTGTGGGACGCTGATGATGTCCTGGCCTTGGGGACCAGCTATCACACAGCACAGCCAGATGTACCTCGGGTGTGCAGGAATGGACCCTGTGAATACTTGGGAACACTAGGTGGTGCTGAGGGCTTGCAGAAAGGCCTCCGTGCCTCTGCCAAGGGATGCTGAGGGGTACCTGGGAGACCCCATTTCAGGCCTGGTTTTCCAGTCATGGAGCCCAGCTCCCAGCCAGCCCCACACTGCCAGCGAGGAGAACCTTGTGTCCCTTTGTCACAGCCCTCCTTCCACTGAAGGCACTGGTTTCAAGAAGACCAACTCTAACCTGGTCCCTTCCCTTCATTCTCTAGGGCTGTGCCAAACATCACATCCCTCTTTTACCAATGGGGAAACTGAGGCACAAGGCAAGTTGTTAGCTGGGGCAGTTTCCATTCCCACCCACTGTCCCAGTCCTACCTGGCAGGGCCATTTTCCCAGCAGGGAGGTAGCACAGCCTTTTGGCAGAGCAAATGCAAAGGGGCTCAAACCATCCTTAAAAGAAATGATTGCAGCACAACACCCGCTTTCAGCCACCAAACTTTTTTTGGTGCTGCAGCTTTTGCACACATAGATGAGTTTTCCAGCACCCTTAGCCACCCTTGTGAAGGAACAAGGGGGCTGTTAGTTTGGGTGAAACCCACTCCCCAGCCCCCTTCACCCATCTCCTCCCATTCCTCCCCGCCACCCGTGGCCTCTGGTTACGTCGCGGGTCCATAAACAGACTCTAAAATAATTGTGCAGTTGTCACTGCTGGGTAGGGGAGGGGGGAAGACTATTTTAAAATGCCTGGCTTAGCCCAAAGGGCTGAGGGGATCGTGGCAGGGCCCAGCTGTCCCCGCCGAGTGCAGGCGGGTGCTTCAAAGTACCAGGCAGGATGCCTGAGCGCCAGCCTGTCCTCACCAGCTCCTCCAGGGCAGGCAGCCCGGGACACAGCTAATGGTGTTTGACCTGTTGTGTCAAGAGCAATTGCTGGGGCTCGGGGGATGCAGGGAGCAGCTGGAAGGGGCCTGGGTGTAATGGTTAGGTGAGAAGTGGGGGGCTACAAGGGAGGCTGGGAAAGAGATGCAGCCATGGGGAGGTTGTGCATTCCATTTGACTTTAGAAACTGGGGAAAACAAACAAAGAAACAAACAAACAAAGCAGAGGCATGCTGCAGTGTGTCTGTTCAGATGCTGAGAGCCTTGGAAGGTTGGAGGCTCAGAGACATGAATCCCAAGGGAAGCACATCTCACCAAAACATTTCTCCCTGTCCTGTACCACTTCTGACAGTGATGTGCCTGGTAACTCCTCTCGCCAGGGCAAAACTTGAAGTCTAGAGGAAAACACTAACATCTCATAATCCCACTGCCAAGAGGGGCATGACTTTGGTCATGCCTTGGTCATCAAGGTAGGGCTTCCCCATAGCTCCAGGCCAAAAGGCAATACTGCTGCCTATCATGTAGGAGCTGGTGATTAAACCCTACCTGTCATTCCGTTTGGTTAGCATGAGCTGAATGGCTGAGAGATGATGCTGTTGTCATCTTGGGCTCTTGCTTGTGCTCTTGCTGTGCCTGCAGGGGAGCAGGGTTGCCTTCCCTCCTGATGGTCACCCATTGCAGTACCTGCTGAAAAGGGGACACTCAGCTGGGGTGACTCTTCCAGGCACTCCACTTCATTTTGCACCGTTTCTCTACAAGCCACTAAAGCTCACTGCCTGCACACATTCTGCATTTAGATTTCCAGGGACTGCAGATCCATCCTGGTGACCTTCCTCTACCCTACACAGTCCCACTGCCTTGGCCATCAAGGTGAAATTATTGCCCTGAGTCAACAACCCCAAGATACAAACAGCCTGGTAAATCACAGACCTGCTTGTCTGTATGCTTCTTGTTCCTCCAAATAACCCTCTCCTTCCTTTCCTAGAAATACTGGGTACTAGTTAGCCCTGGACTTTGATTTTTTGGAGGGAAAATACCCATAACAGGCATGCTGATCTATTAGACATTGTGACTTTTCACAGCTCTCATTCATTGCCCACTTCATGCCTGTACAAGCCAGGTGTTACACATGAGGACTGAGTCTGCTTTTCCACCATCACTTGAATTAAGTGGTATTTCATTGCACCCTCTTTTGTGATGTGGACTCCAACACATCTCACACCACAGCTCCATCAGACATACCCACCTGGCTGGGCCAAGCCCTGTGGGGACAGATGTGTGGAGTGCTTTCAGCCTCCACAAGAAGGAACAGCTTCCCAAAAGCCACATCTCTTCCTTCCATGAATAATCAACCCTTTAAGGGCTCCTGAAAAGACCCTCAGGGGTTTTCCTGAATGTCCTGTACAACAGACATAACCATGATGTGTTCTCTTGACCTTTTGGTGAAATGGGAGGAGTCTTGTTAAACTGAAACAGGGCTTTCCCTTCAGTGAGAACAAACCATTTAGGAGCTGCATGCCCATCTCAGAGAGTCTGAAGATTCAGACCCCTTGCAAGGTGAACCCAGAGCAATTCCCAGCGTCAGGCAAGAGCTATCTTCCAGCAGCTGCAAGCCATTTATTAGGTGGGTCTGAACACTCCTGCAAAAGCTGAGACTGAGGGACAGAGGCAGAGGCGGCAGACAAATGAGAAGGAAAAAAAAAATTGTGTTAATTACCAGTCCATTTGTAGGATGTGAAGCTGCCCTGGTCCATCATCTTGGCTCCCGAGCCGCGCTTTGTCGGGTTTGAAGCTTTCAAGCCAGGGTCCCAGCGGGCCCTGGATTTCTCTGCATGGCCATAGGGACAGCAGCTGCAGCTGACTTCTCCCGTTAGAAGGGGCCGCCGGCACTCCAGAAACCATTTTGGCAGCATTTGTCACAACAGCCTCTGCTAATCTCTCCTTCATTTGTAATTATTTTCTCGCCCAGGCGCTGCGACACCGGAGCTGCGCTCCCAGCCCGCCCTGCACGGGAGCATCGTCGGCCACGCTTGAGGATGTCCTGGCAGGATAAAAAAGGATGTGGGGGTGGGAGGGGAGACAGTCTTGAGAAGAGGGTGGTGGGCTTCAAACGGGCTGGGGCTCCTCCGGAGGCGATTGAAGTGGGCCGAGGGATGGAGCCAGCAGCCTTTGAGGCAGCCCGCTCCACCTCGGCCAAGAATAATGGAACAAACAGTTTATCTGCTGAACCAACAGCTGTAGCGAACACGCCATTTCCAGAGGATTAGGGGAGAGCTGTGAAAGGGAGGTCCCACGGGAAGCCTAAACCCCTCATCTAGAATTCAAACGGCCAAGAACACATGTTGGAGCCATTGTTTACTTTTTAAGCAACTTATCTCTCCCCACCTCCTTTTTTTCCAAACTGCCCCACGAACCAAAAAGTTTCAGTTGTTGAAGCAAAAGGCAGGAAAAGCAGGGTCCATTGGAGAGAGAAGAAATACTTAGTGGAAGTGAGCTTCTAAATGGGGTTTTCCTAATTTATTTAGATCTAATTCTGGCAGTAGGGTTATATTTTTCCACCCCTCCTCATATTTCCATTTATTGGGGTTTACCTTCATAGCAGTCACCAGCAAGGCAAGGGGGCAAGTGAAATGACTTGTCAAGGAAAGCTGAGCCACAATGTGCAGCTGGGATGTGCTTTACCTTACAGTACCTCAGGCTAAACCACACTGTATTTAAAGATGGACACCCAGTGAGGTCAACACACCGATCACCACAGGTTTCCTTCTAGCAGTCTTCTGGAGGAGCTGAGTACAGAGCTGGTGGAAAGCACTAAGCTCAGTGGCATCTTCTCTTCCCTTTGCACCAGCGCCAGATCTGTCCCCAGACTTAATTTGGATCAATAGAGAGAGACGGAGTTAATGATCTTGTCACTAATTTTAGAAAACTAGTCCTCTGTTGAGTATGTATTTGGCAATCCCTACAGCTGCATCACCAACAGGGAAACCTTTGGGGATTGGTTTTGCCTAACTCCAGTCACTCAGCAAGAAAATAAACTTTGAAGCCCTTCCCTTGCTGGTACAAAGCTATTTTTTTACTGCCTTTTCACCAGAACATTATACAGGGTAGTTTAAAATTCATAGTCAGTGAAAGCTCCCTGTAAAATTATGGCAATTTCAAACTTATTTTATTGTAGATGGAAAAAATGGGACAATTTCTGGGGGAGAGATTTGCTGGGGGTTATTAAACCCAGTGGTCTTGGGGCAGGTTTCAGTTTAGGGGGTTTATAAACCACTGACTGCTGCAAGCTGCACAATTTACCACAGAGGGAAAAAAAATTCTTCTGTGCCATATTCCTCAAGGATGCACAGCTCAAAGTTGTCATTTTCTTGGACATTTTCCTTTTCCTGGAATTCAGTGAATCTGAATCTGTGGTTTTTACTGGGTCCCAGCTTGCAGGTAGGGGTGAGCGTGGAGAAGGACTAAAGATCCTGAAAGCCTTGGATGAGTCATGTCACATCTAAAAACATTATTGTCAGCTTCTGGTTTTGGTGGATGAGGGAGTGGTTTCTAGAGAAAGCCAAGTTCAAGACAGTTCTAGCAGACTTCAGTACATAAACCACAGTTCAAGTGGATAAAAGGGGGGAAAAAAGCCAACCCTTTTAAATCATGGGCTGATGAGAGCTTAACAAAAGGCATCTCATTTATTGTTTTTTTTTGTTTGGGGTTTTTGTTTGGTTGGTTTTTTAAGCACCATTCAATCATTCCGTTCACTGGAGAGAGCTTAAACTGAATCTCAAGCCTAGAAAATGCATTACTGACTGCTGAATTGATGTCACTGCCAAAGAATTTTCTCTGGGCTTAGGCTGTCTGCAGCAACACGCCAGTGGCACGTTCAAGATATTTCCCTATTTGCAGAGCAAAATTCCTCGTGTTGGTTCTTCACTTTTCCCCTTTCCCCCCATTTTTATTTCCTTTCCTTTTGGGGGTAGCATGTCTCACTGGAGCCGAGTGGACCAAATAAAGTAGATTTTTGCAGTTGATGGGAAATACTTGCTCATCCTACCTGGGTTTCACCAACAGCATCAAGGACTCACCTCCAGAACCACCACGGGCATCACTACATTCCCCCCTCTAACCTACCACCCTTTGCATGAGCAGGATTTAGACAAGCATTAAAATCACCATGAAGAGGCAGCACCTACCAGGGGTTTCAAAAGCAGCATGGCCAGCAGGTCAGTGGAGCTGAGTCTGCCCCTTTGCTCCCCTCTGGTGAGGCTCCTCTGCAGTGCTGGTTCCAGCTCTGGAGTCCTCAACACAGAGAAACATGGACCTGTTGGAGCAGGGCCAGAGGAGGCCACAACAATGATGTGAGGGCTGGAACCCCTCTGCTGTGAGGACAGCCTGAGAGAGTCGGGGTTCTTCAGCCTGGAGAAGAGGAGGCTCTAGGGGCACTTTTTTGGGGCCTTTCAGGACTTAAAGGGGACCTATGAGAGAGATGGGGACAGTCATTTTGGCAGGGCGTGCTGCAACAAGACAAGGGGTGATGGGTTTAAACCACAAGTAGGAGATTTAGACTACATAGAAGGAAGAATTTTTGACACTGAAGGTGGTGGGACACTGGCCTGGATTGCCCAGAGAGGTGGTAGAAGCCCTATTGCTGCAATCATTCCAGGTGAGGTTAGACGGGGCTCTGAGCAACCTGCTCTAGTCGCAGATGGGACTAGATGACCTTTAAATGTCCCTTCCAACCCTAAGCATTCTATGGATCTGTGGTTTGAGCTGGAGCCTCTGCAAGCTGTTTGTCTCTTCAGTTTCGAGGCGGGTGTCTGGGTGACAAACACATTACCAGTCACGGGGCTGGTGGCTCTGGTTGGCATGGAGGCACAGACCTTGTTTGCATCGCCAGGCTGCAGTTCCCAGGACACACCAGCTGCAGGGTGCAAGCACCAGAGCTCCTCTGCAAATGTGGCTGCTCCAGGTCACCACTCAGGCACGCTGGCACGACGTGGAGCGTTGCAGTGTAACATCTGCAGTGCAGGAGGGGGCTGTGCTGTGGTAGGAGCCAGGGTGGCATCATGCCTGGGGACAGACAGACACAAAGCTGGGACTCCAGTGCAGCAGGAGTCCAGCCAGCTCTTTTCTGGTCCAGAAGGACAAAAACTTAACACAGACATTAAAGCTTTATGGGGGAGAAACAAGCCTGAAGTACATAAAACAAATAATAGAGATGTGCATAGTAGAGCCCACTCTTTGGGCAGACTTTAAAGGCTTCAGTCTGAATCATCCTCAGCTTTGCCTGGACTTTAGTGAAAATTAAGCATCCTCATTATTTAAGAAGCCCCAATCTTAAAGTATTTGTTTCTTGTTGTAGAATTTTCCATTCTAGTCCCCAAAGAGCAGTAGTGTCCCTGCTTTTACCTTCCTCCTTCATTTTCTGCCAAAAGGCAAGGAAACAGGTAGCCAGGGCTCTACTCAGTTACAGTTTTTCCTTAGCCCTTGAGACTCATTACTGCTTTTTTTCTTGACAGCTTTCAAATCAGGACTTTTCCACATTTCCACACTGATTATTTATTTCTGGGATGTAATGGCTTTGCTTTTGCCCCTTTTGCACAAAGGGATCACAGAACAGCTTTGTTGCCTTTTGAATGCAAACCCACTTCTTTTAGGTATCTTTTAGGTATTGGCTTCATCCAAGCACCAGTTTCACTTGAAATAAAAAAAAAATAAATACATTGAAATCAGCAGGTGCTTATCTGGAACTCCATGCTGTCAAAACTACCAGACAGGCAAAACTGCCACAGCCCTACACTTTGCCTGATGGGGATGAACCCAATGTGGGAACCAGAACCTTTCTGATTATTAACTTCAACATAAGGAAACAAAGAGGTCAATAAACATTTATGCCAAGGGATCCCACAAAGTGGTACAGAGCCACTGAATTACCCTTCCAAGTACTTTCAGCTTACCAAGATCTAAAAAAAACCAACTCCAAGTAGCAAGTGCAGGCACAAAGGTGGGGGGAACTGCTTCATGCTTGCAAACTGAGGTTGCCCTTCTAGTCCCAGGCTTCCCAAAGGATTTCAGCATCACCAGGCAATTTTCACTCAGGACAGGGACAAAACTACCTGGTTTTCTCAGCTCCACAATGCAGCTTTTCCTGTCAGTAGAGCTGAACCCTTTAGTAGGAAAGGCAGCCTCTGCCTGACTCCCATTTTATCAGCTGCTGCCACAGAGAGGTTTCACCTGAAGATACTTAGAAACACCAAGACCCACTGACCATCTTCAAGTCTCTTCCTCTCTTGTGCATCTCCCACCCTCTTGAAACCCAATCCTGCTTGACCTTTACCAGGACCCATCAGATCTGTTTTGACTCAGGTCCAAATCTCCTTAGCCCCAAAGCTTTGCTGATCATGGCCACTAAACAGGCTCAGGAGGGAGGTACAAGTGCCAAGGGAGAAGCTCTGAAGACCAAATATGCAAAAAAAACACAAAGGAAATGATATCCTAGTGAAATCAGTAGGATTTATGATCACACAGCCATGTAAGCACCTGATATCTGGCCCTGAATACGTATTTTAGGTATCACACTGGATACAGGAAATGTGCTGAACAATTTCTATAGTGCTCTGGGCTCTTTTTATGGGCTTATTGCCTGAAGCCAGATTAATAAAACTGTGCAGTAAGAGGCTACTTTTGGGAATGCTGTGTGAAGCAAGGGCTTTGCAAACATTTCTTCTCATCTCTAAGGAGGACAAATGCAGCTAGCCAGCATTTTTGCCAACCCTTTCCCTCCCATCTTATTTCACAACCCCTCTGTCTCCCTCCTATCATCCTCCTTCCCTGCACGTACAATTGCTGATGTCTTCCCAACCAGATGCACACCCGCAGGAAAAGTTGGCATCTTCTCTTTCCAAGCTGTCAGAAAGTCAAATAGTTTATGAGTCTATTGATGACAGATAAATTAATTGCAGAAAATATGAATGACTTAATATTTTGTGTGCTAATATCTCTCCCCTCTCCCCCCAACTTTTAAATCCATGTCATAGTGTAAGATGGATCCCAGGCTATTTGGGTTGTGTTCAGATTCCCATGTCTCACCATCTACTTAAGGTGGCAGAAGATACTTGTGAGCCTCTGGATTCAACGTTTTAAGCATGCAACACAACTTTTCTGGAAAGGTGCTTAATGAATTTAATGCAGCCTGGACTAAGAATGGAAGCAGTGAGGACATTTGGGGAAGACTTCTACTGGGTGTGGAAGTGCACCCAAATCCCACGGTGCTCACCAGTACCCAGATCCATCTCATCCTGCTTAACCTCAGGGCTTCAGCTCTCTCTGTAGCCATCAGGCAGGGAAGAGATGATTCAAACTATCCTGATTATCTGTGGCAACAGCAGTCTTTCTTCAGTGGGGAAAAAAAAGGCTTCTAAAGGCTGAGACCTGTAGGAAACATGGGAGAATCCACAGCTCTCATGGCCCATCCCCCTGGGAGTCTCACTGATGGATGACACAAGCACACAATTGCTCCACAACTGAATCTCTAGTTCAAGCCATGGAGAGTCACGGGGATTTGTCAGGTTTTGGTTCATCCCCCATCATTGGGCAAGTGTCTGCAGAATTAGAGTGAGCCCATATTGCGTGTGTAGATGACCTGGATGTGGATGTTGTAAGCCCAGGCTGAATCTGGCCACAGGTGCCCTGCCATTTATGCACGTATCAATGACTAACCCATTACTGCTCAGATAGAGATCTCTAGTCAATATATTAAATCATTGCCTGATATTGATCCAACAAGCTTCAATTATCTACTTAGATTTAAATGAATTTCAGTTTGTGGATTAAGGACAATCACCCATCTGTTTTATGCAACAGAGTAAGCAGCAGGATTGATGAGCAGTCTACAAAAGATGACATCTAAATGAACACTGAATAAGACAGGGTTGCTCAGCTGAGAAAAAGGGGTGTTGGATAAGGAGGAATAATTAAATCCATGCAAAAATATTTCAGTGAGGTAGTGAAACAGCCTCTGTTCACTCTGAATAGGATGAGTAAGGAATAATGTGGAACTGGAACAAAGGTGTTCAGGCTGACCTTTAGGAAGCATCTAAATATAATGAGAAACCAGAAGAGATTCCTTACAGAAATATGGAATGAGTCACTGATGGTCTTTAAGGACAGCATAGAGAAAAGTGTCTCCCATGGATTAGACAGAGTTGTCTCTGCCTTTACACCTGGAGGAGGCAGGTAGGTTAAATGGTGTTTCAAGGTTGCACTCTGTCCCTCCCTTCTAGACTTGCTAGAAAAAATTTGAGCACAATGTTGTCAATGCTGAGACAATATTTACATCCAAACATGTCTGTAACTGGTGTGCAGACCTTGTGCTGCTGAAGTAAATGGTAGATACTGTAAGAGCAGCTCTTCTCTATCTTTTAATCAGTAAGTAAGAGCAAATTACATTGACTCTGCCCCAAATCTTTACTTGAGCATAGAAGAACATCTGGAACCAAATGACCCAAATAACTGAGACACAACAATGTGTTTGGTCTGTAAACTTCACTCCTTATTTGCTATGAATGAGGTCATCCTGACACTTACATCCCACCCATTCGGGATGGATCCTGTGTGAGCAGGCAGAAGGTGAGACTGCTGCTACCACACACCGAGACAAGACCGTTGAGTTTGTGTTGCTACACAAAGGTGGACCCTGTTGCCTGAGATCATTAGTGACTCTGTTGTTAGGGGTTTCCTATAAAATTCTGTCACTGATTCCTACAGCCCTTATTAAACCACTTTGTTACTACTTTCTGGACTGGAGGCACATTGTAAAGCACAGCACAATCAGCTCCTGAGCCAGGCAGCTCTTAAGCAACTCTCTCTGGGCTGAAAGTAATGTCCTTACTCTGCATTTGCAATAGATTTTTGCTCAGTGTGGTAACACACCATGGGTTGTGTTTTCCACAAGTTTATTGCAGTGACTGTTAATCGGGTCTGTGCTCTTCCAGGGGAATAATTATTTCGAGAAGGAACAGGTTTGTCCTCACTGGCTCTTTAGCCTCTAGGATGTCAACAGAAAAGAAATCCCAAGTGGCAGAGGCCATAGCACAAGCCAAGCAAATGGAGCAAGGTCTTTGCTCTGCTTCCAGGGAGGACAATTGGTTCTGAGAGAAATGTACTGACCTTAGAGGTGTTCGTTTTTGTTTAAACTCGTGTGATCTGGAGGACAATATGAGCTCCTGCCCCTAGACCCATTCCACCTTAATGTAAAATAAATAAAGAAAAGCTTTGAAATTGGATGAGAATGAAGCCAATAGAAGAGAATCTGGAGAACTGTGCTGTAGAAAGCACCCTCACTATAAGAAGTGACTTTTGATAATTGCTGGAAAAGTGCCGGAGCCTATTTTGGGAGAGAGGGAAAAGAAAAAAAAAAAAATTAATCTATGACCTAATGTTGCTGGAACTCATCCACCAACCTGAGTGCCCTGTGGCTGTTTAATTTTTTTATCTGCCTTTCCAACAGGCATTTCACAATCTGGCTTGTTTTGTGTGCAAGGCAGAAAGAGTGAGGCTGCACCCTTTCAAAGGCCCTCACTGGTCTCTGCCTTGAATGGCTCTTATTCAGGGGAAGAGCAGATAACACCTCTGCAGCCACTTCATCATCAACTGTAACAACCTGAAGACTTCATTAGAATGGAGCCATCAAGAAGGGCGATAATTAAATTCTGATGTAATTAGATGGATGCTCTGTAGTTTTACTCTTACTTCTCTAACTGCTATTGTTACTATTGTAAAACAGCAACAAAGGAAGAAAAATTCTGAAGGCAAAGTATGAGTAATGAGTACATGCAGTTATTTATGCTAGCATATGTCATTTCTGCTATGGTTTAATATATAAATAAATCCAGGATGATTCTATGAAGTCTGTGTCTCAGTGAAGTTCCCTAGACCTGTTTTCCCATGAGGAATGATGCTGTGATCTCTGGGCTCCTACCAGGTGACACTGCTGTCTCAGTGTGGTGCACAGTGTGGGATCATGCTCCAAGCCTCTTGAGGACATGAAGTGAAGCAGTGAGATGTAAGTGGTACTAGATAAAGTAATAAACCACTGGATCAAGAGTTCATGCAGTGCAAGGTATTTTTGCCAGTTTTCCAGACAAGTTGTCTCTCCAAATGTGGTATTATAAATAAGCCCAAAGCTTTTGGCTTAAGGTAGGAATTAATATTTTTTTTCTTGCTGGACTGGGCTTTGCAAGAACCTGGTCTAGATGATGATTACATTTGCTTATGGCTCTAAAATCAGTGTCACTATATTAGTCACTGACCACATGCTTGCTTGCAAAGTCATCTGCAATTTGAGGAGGCTGATGTACTTAGAAAAAAAAAAAAGTGCACTTTTGCTGTCAAAACTTGAAGCTTGTCTGATTTTCATTGGCCAAGAAGTATCTATAAACCAGTGGTCCAAGTAACTACCTTGTTTATAACCTGCTGGCTTCTACACTGTCCAAATGCCCTGTCTGTAGGAAGGACTACAGCATGACTTCTCTTTGCACTGGAAAAGGAGCATGCATCTCCTTAAGACACTCCTGCTGTGGAATGAGGACCATGCTTGAGCTCAGCTTTGTGTGATAGATGTTTCTATCATCACACCCGTGCTCAGCCCCTCCTGATTTAGCTTTGCAGAGACCTCTGAAGGTGAAACTCGGCGTTAGGGACAGGAGTGTAACGAGGCTGATGCAGGTTTGGTGCGTGGGGTGACACAAACCATCTTTACCATCTGGTGCTGGGGCTGCTCTGGGCTTCCCATGGGGGTTGGGGACACTGGGATCAGCTGAATTTGTGACAAGCCTCTCAGAGGGGCTGGTCTTTGGGAACTGAACTCTAGACATCTGTGAGAGCTCGGTCTGGACATGTGCTGAGATAGTTTGGAGCATGAATCTTTACCTTGTAACCTCCCGGCCTCCCTGTCACACCCTTTCTGCTCAGACTCGGGCTGTGCCATATGAGCCCACATTTTCCATTTGATTTTACAGCCTGGAGGGCTGTTTGTACAAGATTGGCCAGTGGGGATGTTAGCAGATTATGAATCAAAAGGAAGGAATTTGCTCCAGAAAATGCAATGGCAGTGATGGCTCCCATTGAAGCCTCCATCAGACGTAATTAAACAAAGCTTCATATTAGGAAAATGCTTGTACTTGCTAACTCCCCTAGGCTGAGCTGGCTCTTGTTTCCCCATCAGTTAACTCTTTTGGGCACAATCTGTGCACAACCAACCACTGAATCCCCCTCCCAGGAAAGCAAAGCAAGCTGCCGTCCTCAGCCCTGGCAGGGCAGCAGGCTCTCCCCTTTGGTCTCCCAGGTGAAATGAAGCACCAGGTAACACAAGACCACAGAAGCATCTCTCATGTCACTTTTCAGCTCCACGACACCAGTGGAGCACCAGCAACGATGACCATTTTAGCCACCACCAGCAGCTAAGACTATAAGAGACACTAGAACACCAAAGCCTAACTGCAGCTGTCCAGAGAAAGCAGCCAGCATACAAACTATTAGGTGCAAAAGTCCCTTTTTCCAGCTTACCGGTTTCTCTCTGCAGTTCCACAGTTTTTCCTGCTCAACGGGGGCAGTAGCTCATTGCTATGGACCCACCACCAGGCACTCGAGGGGAAGGCAGAAGCTCCAGGCAAAGCATTGCTGTGGTGAGAGAGGCAGGAGTGCTGGGGCATGGTCTGTGAATGCCGGGTGCTCTCCTGGTAAGCGAGATGCTCAATGTCTGTGCAGGGCTGAGAGGCAAAATAAGTTGGAGGAGAACACAATGCTCCAAAGACACCCTGCAGCAAACACTTGAGGGCTGTCAGAGACACTGCAGAGAAGCTTTAGGGACTTCCCATTTCCCTCACCAACCTGCAAAGTTTAGCATAAAAAGGGTGACAATTGAAGGATACAGAAGATCAGAAGGACAATAGCATTTACAAAAAAAAAGAAACAAACCACAAAACCAGGGATCAGAGATGCTTTGGGGAGCAGGATGGGACCGAAGTAGCCCTGGAGCATTGAAAGAAGTTGACAGGCAGGGAGACCAAATGTTTTTTCCTCCTGCAAAACACCTTCTTCCCTATACATTTAAGATAGATGTGTTTATTGTTAAATAAATGTTGTCTTCCTGCCAGTGTTCCTCACTGGTGATAGATCTGGCAGCACCAGATCACACTTGGGGTTGCTGTGATGCAGGACCAGGGCTAAGAGTGGAAGAAATAAGCAGCAATGGGCTGCAAATATGAAGCACAAATGGGCCCCAGGTCCAGCCTGGGACTTTCGAAGGAATTAGGTTATGTGATAAGAGCAGGCTGTCCCTGATAACTGCTGGGATGGAGAGACTGCTCCTACACTCTTGGCTGTCCCTCGTGTCCCCACTGAAGGAGAGGCAGGTTGTGGGTCAGGTCACTGGTACATGACCAGCCAACAGAGCAGAAGCAAGTCCCTCACTCACTGCAGGCTCATGCAGGACCTCGGAGTGATTTTGCCTTACCCCCTCCCCAATTCAGCTACTTTTTGTAAGCTGGTGGCATAAAAACATTTCAATTCAAGAGCCACTTTTCCTTTTGCCCAAGTCTGCATGTAGCATTTCCAAGATTTTTGTCTTAATACTCACCTGGTGCTTCCTTGGAGCTAGCAGACAAGCTACAGCCTCCTCATTCACCACTGAATTTTTAGTGTGTCTCGGAGGTGACAGAGCCTCCCAGTGACACAGAAAAAAAGGGGAAATCTTCCCTTTTCAGCAGTGCCACTTGCTGTGTGGTCTGGGGCAAACTCTGTAACCTCCCTGTGACTCTGTTTACCAGTCTACACACCAACGAGCAGAGCTTTTACCTCATCAGGGGTTGAGAAGCCTCATTACTCCCAGACGGATGGATGCTGCATAAGCGCAAAGTGTTACGATGACTAAATCTTCCTGGAGGTGCCTCTAATTTCTCTGATTAGTTTGTTTATCCCCCAGATTCTGTACCATGGGCATGACAAAGATTACAAGGAGCATGTTTAAGCAGGGGCACAAATGCTGTGCCAGATACCTCCAGGTCAGAAGGAAACAGATGATGGAAAACCAATTAATTTTTTACAACAAGAGAAATAGCTACAGGATTAAGAAACATTAATTATTTATTGAACTGCTGCCTTTGCAGAAAAAAAGAGTTTATGTGTATCTATATCTATATATAAAATAATCACTCATCATACACAATGGGATAATAACTTCAGTAATCTGAGTTCCTGTTTTGACACTGCTCTTCTCTCAGAGGTCAATTAAAATAAAAAAAGTAAAAATACTTGGGAACATCAGGAAGAGAAAAACTATCACAATAACATCAGGGGCTTGAGTTATTGAATATTTGATGCATGGTGCATGGGGGCCTGGCTCCCATCTCCCTGGTATGTATTTCTGTGTGGCTGAGTAAAGTGAATTTATTTTAGGTGCAGCTCTAGCCCTGAGATGCAGTGGAACTCCAAGCATCAATGATGAGGAAAAGCTACAGCAGTTTAGCAAGCTACAATCACTCAGCTGCAACACAGACACTGGCAGTGTGCACCTCTCTGTCCCAGAGGTGGAAAGGAAATACAGGATGAAATGTATTCACTGAAGCCACCTTCCTGCTGCTAAGGTGCCAAACCTTGGCAGTTCAGCGCTGCAAAAACCTGGTCACATCTGCTAAGCTGCTTGGATGGACCTTGAAATCCTGCTGGTGTCTCCTACAGACCTTTGCTGAGGGTAACTCTGCTCTGGTTCATGGCACACGCAAGGTCTGCAAGGTCCTCTCCTTGCTGGATGAGAAACAGCATTTTTTGTGGGCTTTGGTTGTGGGAAACTCATGTTTGGCTTCAATGTTCTTGAGAGATGTGTCTCATTTCCCTCACCTGCACACACTTCACTGGCATTCAAAACAAGGTCACTGAGACAAAACAACTGTTTCCTGTTTTGCCTGGAAATGAGGAAAAAAGCAAACATTTCTGAACAAGCAGAGAGGCTGGAAACTGAGTGTTGTAACTGAGGTGTTAGCTGGACTTGTGGAGGACAACAAAGTTCTTGCTGTGGGAGCAGTGGGATCTTCTAGTCCCTTGCACGATGCTTTGCAGATCCTCACACTTACAGCCCTTGCCTCTCATTCCCCTGAGGATAATCATAGAATCACAGAACAGTTTGTGTTGAAGAGACATTTAAAGCTCATCTGGTCCAACCCCCCTGCAGGGAGCAGGGACAGCCCCACCTAGAGCAGGGTGCTCAGAGCCCCGGCCAACCTCCCCTGGGATGGTTCCAGGGATGGGGCAGTGACCACCTCTCTGGGCAACCCAGGCCAATGTCTCACCATCTAGCTGACATGGTGAAGGTTCAGGGTCACTGCATGAGTCCTGGCTAAGTATTTAGGATAGGATTAGCTGTGCAAGGCAGATCCTTCAGGAATCTGTTCGCATCCTTGCCTGGTGTATCTAGGTCTAACCCTCAAAATGCAAACTCAGAGGGACGTGAGAAGCAGAATAAGTTTTAATGCAGCTCCAAACTGGAGTTTGCCATATCCACATGTGCCTGAGGACAAGGAGACCTCCAAGCTCCATCACTGGTGGCTCATTTCCTACAAAAGGTCCCTTCCAGAGGAGACTGAACAGTAGAGCGAAGCCAAGGCCATAACAGCAGTAACTGGGAAGAAGACAAAGGTGAAGAGCTGAAGAACTAGCCCATACAGGTCTCCAGCAAGCCCACCCAAGCACATTTCATCTGAGGAGGGGCCCTCACCCCCTAGGGCCTCACAGGCTTTGTGGTGAGATTATCCAGGTAGCTGGTAGGTTACCTGAGCTATTCCTCATGCAGGAAACTGATGGAAGTGACTTCCCAATGAGAAATCACAGCTGTGTCCCTCAAAGGTGGGCCAGAACAGAACCCTTGGGTCTAAAGAGCTGCCAGACTTCTGGGAAGTGAAAAGGGAAGGCTTGGAGCACATGCAGGAGGAGGTTTGTTTGCAATAGTATTTCACAATGGGCTCCATCCATGGCTCATCTACATTCCTGAGTCCCAACAATCTCTGGCTTCACAAGGCAGATGCAGCTCCAGCTTTTATCCCCAGCCCTTGGGCAAGGCCTCAGTGTTTCTAACTGCAAATTCACCCCTGGATTAGGAGGGGTTTTTTTTTTGGGTTCAGCTGGCTCTCAAGTGTTTGCTGAGCTCCAGTAGCCTCTGACAGCCAGACTAGGGATACCTCTTTGGCCCAAACAGCAAGTCAACAGGGGGGATTTTGCATGATCACATTCCATGGAAGAATACACATCAACCAAGTTCAATGTCCCAGGCTGACCTGTTTAAAGAGAAATAATTTAGTTGCAGAAAACTTTTTTTTTTCCTAATGCAAGAGATGAAAAATTTCACATTTCCTAGTCTGGGCACTTCAGACAGCTCAGTGCTTGAAAGAGCTCAGGTCTCTGCTGAGACCCATTTGCTGTGTTCTGCACCTGAAATCCCAACCCCTGCATCCTCCCACACTTATGTACCCTCCCATCCTCAGCACTGCCCACACACCCCATGCCATGGGCTGGACGTTTCTCTGTCTACCACTCTTCTACTGCCCAAAAGGGCTTCCCTGATCCTCCTGTCGAGCCCGATTATTTTTGACACATCCATAGTTTTAGCAGCATCGTTTAATCCAGAAGCAACACAACCATTTGGGCAGTCAAGCCAGTAATTATCAATACAGATCAGCAGCAATTATAAATAAGGCACAGTAATTACATACTCTCTCCAAATGAATTGAAATGGCAAAGAACAACTGGGTTTGCTTATCCAAGCTGAGGTCCACAGCATCTCCAGATGTTGATGCTGAGGATGAAGGTTGGGGAATTGGAGCAAAGCTAAACACTTCACCTAACTTGAGAACAGATTTGGCTCCTGAATTCTCTTCCACATTTGCCACTCACTTTGGAAATAGGCCTACATTTTGGCATGATGTCCCTGACCACAGGAGCTTAGGAATTTCTTTCCTCTCCAATCAAGATGTGCAAAAAGCCAAGGAAATGCTCTGAAACTCTTTATCTATTTGGGTTTTTTTTGTTGTTTTTTTTTTGAGCCACACAGAGATGGTGTGATTTGAGCTTGGTTCAAGTTAGTGGCAAAGTTGCCAGAAGGGGTGGAGGGGGAAAAGATAAACCAGCCGGAATT
>NW_008631586.1:99262-100278 GCF_000691845.1 Merops nubicus
TCTCCATCAGTCTTCCTATCTCTGTCTCACTTTCCCTAACAATTATGCAGCAACAGAGGTTTTTTGTCTGAGGTTTCTTCAACCACAGCCAGCCTTGGCCACTGCCAGGACTGGGGCTGTCCTGAGCACACTGGCCTTTGCAGTGCACAGCACAAAGTCTTCCAACAAGGGATGATGCTGATGTCTTTTCAAATGTGGTCACTACAAGGCAGGGAGACCACCCATCTCCAAACTAACTGACCACACTCCAAACACCTCCCACTAATGATGTCTGGGCAAGGTCCACCCTGTGTGGTTAGCCACAACCAAGAAAGAAGCCTACAAGAAGGGATTTTTTTTAATCATGATGGGGTTGCACTGGGTTATCCCAACAGCCACACAGGGCAGTCAAAAGATGCCCACTGGACTTTTGAGGGGGAAAGGGAGAAACCAGGAAACTTGTGTCCCATGAGAACAAGCTGATAAATGTCAAACAATTTCTTCTTCCTATCAAGAAGGATTAATTTCCCCAGTTTCCCCTGCAGGGAAAAGCGAGTCAGTCAGAACAGCCCTGCTCTTGGTACAGTGGCACAATCCTGGGGCTTCCAAGGAAGGAGCAAGAGACAAAAGTTTGATTCATAAAAGCTTGGGGAAGGAGGCTGGGAAGAGGGGGAGGAGATCATAATAATAATAATAATAAAAATGCCTGGGGGTGATTTCATAACATTAATAGGTAATGTAGTCAATTATGTAGGCTTATTTGATTTCAGCAAAGTGCAGGTGGTGAGCTCCATCTCCTCACAGGTGCTTTTCCAATTAGCTGTACGTATTCTAGGTGAATAAATGGCCAAACGCCAAACCTCCGTGCCACTAGCAACAAACTAATCCAAACTAATCCAGAGGACTCATCTTGCTTCATGTTAAAGCAACTAGAGCCTGTTTTATTTATTATCTCTTGAAAGATCTCTCCTCTTCTTGGAAAAACAAGGAGGACTCTTTCACATCAGAGCCCATAAATACACCTCACTCGGCCTTCG
>NW_008631586.1:100309-106650 GCF_000691845.1 Merops nubicus
GGAAGACTACCCCTGCTCAAACTCAACTGCTTCTTACCATTATGTAATAGCAGATGAATATCCTGTTCTGCATTTGCTAAATGTTTTCTTTTAATAACCAACTCATACCCACATAATGGGCCAGCTTATGCAATCGGCTGCCTTATGAGCTCTTCAGGGAGACATCTGTTTTTCAGCATTGTTAATTACCAGCATCAGATCATTAAAATGTATTTATTTACTTTGGTTATTACAACTGGGCGAGCCGTATTGCTTAGGAAAGTGGCAGCCTAATAAGACTGCCTGGTGTGGGCAGGAACTCTACCAGATACCTCTACACACACACACCTCCTGCATCTATCAGGCACTTCAGTTTTGATATGAAGCCTGGCTCCATTTAAAGCACCTGCTGCTGATGCAGGTACAGACCAGGCAAGCAGGAGAAATGGAGCACTACCATCCCTGGGGACTTTGTTGCTTATTTTAAGTTCCATCTGAGTGAAATCCAAGACCACATTTCCAGAAATATTTATGTTCTGCCCTATAGGATGGATTTCATGGGGCATCATCACCAACCTTGTGACCACTGGAGGTCAGACCCTGGGCATCCTCTTGATGGCAGTGCAAAGCTGAGCTCAGCAGCAACCTGGTAAATTGACCTGAGTAAAGGGCAAGAAATGTTCAGTTTTGATGTGATGCAGGGAGCTTTAGAATCCACCCACATCTTTCAATGTTCTCTGCTAGACCTGTGGTGTTGCTTTGCAAAACCTTGAGGAAAGGAAGCTTTTCTTCCCAGTTTTCCAAAGGGATTGATTTACCTTATGACTAAGCAAGGTGCTAACAGGGGCTCCTAGAGATCCTTCGCCCCTAATTCCCACTAATATCACTGAAATCTCAGCCACTTACACTGCAGACTTGTGCAACTTTGCTCACCAAAATCCCTTAAATCCTCTCTCTTTCAGGGTTTACCCAGGCACTAACTCTGGGTCACTTGCAAATTCACAGCAGCTCTAGCCACCTGCACACAACTTGTTTTGGACCCTCAGGAAGCCTGTTGCTTCTTGGAGAAGCCTTTAAAAAACCCAACCACCTTTTCAGGCTTTCAAAACGATGATCCCAAGAGCCCACTGAGGTAGGAGGTAAGATGAACCTACCAGGATGAGAGCTGCCTGACATCATCCAGATTCAGTCCAGGACCATCAGACACCTGCTGAGCCTCCCAGTGTAATTCCACAGCAGCTGCTGCCCGAACCCACAAGTGCACAAGCGGGAACATGAGTTTGGATCACTTGCCTCCAACATTGTTCTGCAGAGTGTTTGAAAAAAAGCCTAATGAAATATGACTCAGAAATAACTGACAAGTGCCAGCCTCACCTTCTTATTGTTTCATCAAAACGGGAAAGACAGTGAAGGAGAAGAGTCAACCTTCTCTGTAAGCTCTGCTGTCCCAACTTGCCTGCAACTTGCAGGCTGAGTGAAATGTTGACACAGGGTTGACATCTCCGCTTGATTTATTGAGAGCTTGAGCAGAGGGGGGAGAAGAATTAAACATTATAAATCAATGAGTAACATCCATAACCCTGAAGTGCTTGTTGTAAACAATACAAAACACCAGCCTAATTTTTGTAAGCGTAATTTACGACGAGCAATTCTTTCCAAATGAGAAAATTTAAAAGGGAAAAACCGTCACTTGTTAGAATATCATTAACTCAATCAGATGAGAGCTAAGCCAGCCATTGTTCCTAATGGTGGAAGGTTTCATGGCAGCTAATTGTTCCTATGTGGTGCCTCTCAGCGTGTTTTCATTCAGCCGAGTGGAGACCTGTTAGTGCTGGAGGAGAACCACGGTCGGACCCTCAGTGCTGCCAAGTCCTTGGGGCAGCCCTTGGTACCACCCTGCCCCAGCTGGAAACCTGCTTCCCCGTGTGAAGTTGGCTTTACCCCAGCATCTCCCAACTTGCCCTTCTTTCCAGGATTTATTTAGAGCCTGGAGCAGAGAAATTTGGCTGGTTAGCCTAGTGGGAAGTGGGCAGCAAAGGTCTCAGGGCTAAAACAGGTCAGCAAAAACAGATTACTGTGGGTAAACAGAGGGTGCTAAACATGTTCTCAAAGTCAGGACTGATGCCCAGACTGAGAGAGTGTTTTGGAGCTGGAGTTGCAGCTACACTGTACAGATCACCAACCCCTGCTCCTGCTTGCTGGCATATATACATTAAAACTCCCATGGTGAGGAGATGACAAAGTCAGACCAGAAATCCTGCTCTTATATCTGCCTGGCTCATTGCTCACCATCAGCCAAAAATTATCCAATTAGGAGTGCATGCTGCAGCACCACAGATGAGACAGAGCAACTTCACCCTGTACACCCAGCTCCCCAAAACCATCCCTGCTTACACTGTGGCCAGACTGAAGCATCCTGGTTTGCAGAAACATGCAGCAGAAGCAGGAATCAAATCCCAACTGAAATGGCAACCAGGAGCCTCACTCACAAGAGCCTCTTTGTGTTTATCCCTGGTGTTTCAGCAGCAGATCTCGTCTCTCTGGGCAGGTTGCTTGCCTTTAGGTGATTAACAGATTCCAGGGTGCTTGAGGATGGAAAGTTCTTCATAAATAAATAAATGGATCTAACAGAGATGTAATGAGACTGTAATTAATTAATGCTTGCAGAATGCCATGAGAGGTACGACGCAATGTGCTAGAAAAATGCAAGGTATTTCTGATGTATTATTGTTGGCACACCAGGGAGCACTAGTGAAGCTCTCTGCTTGCTATCTGCTTGCCTTTCATGCCGTTTCACAATTGTTATTCCTCCTGAAGGGAAGCAGGAACCTGATGATTTGCATGCCAGCCAACTGCTTTTTCATTAAGGGATGTAATGACTGAGCTCTGTGAGAGCACTGAGCAGGGAGGGCTGTGCTGGGTCATGGAACTTGCATGCCATGCTGGGTGTGCAAAGCTCACCTAGGATGGAGATGCAACGTGTGCAAGAGGGGTGGTCTATGAGCCTGGATGCATGGCAGGATATGGCCTTGACCACAGGATAAATATGCTGCAGACCAGGGCTCTTCCACTTTCAAGTTTGTGCTTGGGAGAGTAAAAAATGCCTCTACCAGGGAATGTTCAGGCATGACTACTCTTTGCTAGAGATGCCTTCACCTCCTAATATTGCAAATGGTCTTCAAGCAGCAAATTCAGCATCAAGTTTCAAGGGTTTGTCCCTCCTCTCCCTGAATCCCTGTTAAATTCTTGCAAGCTGCAAACATTTCAGTCTTTTACAGAGGTGTCTACAGTTTTGACAGCCCCACAATCAGACATGAGGTCTGACTGTTCTTAAATACAGTGCAGAAGACTCTATAGGTGGGGGTTATCTAAGTAGCTCCCACACATTTGCAGGTTTAAGTCAAAGTTCAAATAGTCAGGGTTCAGCTAATAATGATTGAATATTGTGGTGGAGAAAAAAAAAAAAGATAGGCTCTAGAGCTGCACTGAGAATCTGTTCATTTATACTGCCAGAGAATCTGTCCTTGTGAAATTCACAGGAGCACATGTATTGCAAAGACACAATTTAAAAATATTTAAAAATTACCTGTGAATAAATATTTCTTTCCCCAGGAATCCCTGGAGAGTGGAGGAGAGCACCCTTAGCCATTACACTGGCAAGTCATACACTCTCACTTTACACATGTACTCAGATACACGTGTAAGCATCAGCACTGAAGGACAGAGCAACTGTAACCCTCAGAGAACATGAGAAGTGAAATGAATCTGTTTCCATTGTACCTTGGAGGGAAAGGACTAAGACAACAAGTTGCATTACAGACACTTTGCAGGTTGAGCAATGGCATTTGTATTTCTGGTAAGCTCTTAAATACTTTGAAAGAGGTGAAACGTGATCCATCTACAACATAAGCCTGGAGTCATCAGCTCTAAAGCCATCCTCTCAATTACACTTAGAAACAGCATTTTCCTGGACAGAATTAGGAGGAATACCTGTAATCCCTTGCCTGTTGTAGTGCAGCCATGATATGCCATGCGGTGAGTCTTGTGTGCAGGGTGAGAGACCCCCTCGGGTGAGAGGACCACAAGGAAACACTCTGAGATGGCACCAGAAATGCTGTAGCACAAGCAGGTGAGAGGTGCTGCCCTGCCACAGAGCCTGGTCACATCCCACGGTGGCTATCAGGGAGCTCCACATGCCAGCCTGATCATGCTCTGCTGACCCCCAGCCCTGCTCTCTAAAGCGTGCCAGTGGGTGGGAAGGAGAAAGTAGGAAGGTGATGAGGAACCCACTTAGCTAAAGTAAAGCACAGTGGGCTGCTAAAGCCTTACCAAGTTGTAAAACCTTCAATCCATCTTCCCAGCACTGGAAAGGTGGCAATCAGGCAGATGTACTGGGGAGGGAGAGAGGAGCTCGAGAGAAATAGTCAAAGGACTTGGGGACACGAACTATGTGAAGAAATGGAAGAAACAAGGCCAAGCTGGATGGGGCTTTGAGCAACCTGGTCTAGTGGGAGGTGTCCCTGCCTATGGCAGGGCAGTTGGAACTAAATGATCTTTAAAGTCCCTTCCAGCCCAAACCACTCTAGGCTTCTATGAAACTCATTTCCACTCATTGTCAGATTCAGACTTTGAAGCTGTAACAAACCCACCACCACAACCTGCTGGGGGATGGCTGCAAAAAAAGAGATGTCTCTCCTTCTGGCAAAGATTAAGAAGTGAACTGTAAAACCCAAGACCTGCAGCAGCTTTGTGGCCTCCATGACTAAAATGATGGCTTAGGATGTGTAACACACTGCTGGAGGACATGTGCTACAGCTGGCCAGCCAAGCAAACCCCAAACTCAACATCTGAACCAACCTCAGGGAGACCTGCATGGCTTTACATATTTTTTTGATATCTTTTGCCCACAGTCTCTTATCTCAACTTCTTGCACAGCAGCTTCCCACACGGGTCTCGTGTCTCACCTACACAAACAAGACTGTTTTTGGCAGGCTAGCACTAGGAAGGAGAGTGGAAGACAACTTGATTGCTAATATCTAATCATAATTGGGAATCCAGAAAACTACTTATCTTAGGAATTGCTTAATAATGCACTTAGTGTGTGAAGGATTATCACTGTGTATAATTAAATACGGAGAGTTACATGGAGGGAGATAAGGATCCTGTGCAAACGGACGAGAAGGAAGGTAATTGAGATTTAAGCTTCTGTGCTGCCAGCTTCTCACCTAGATCATCTTGAACTGTCTCAACATGTGTGCCTGGAGAAAGAAGGGCTTGGGAAGTGGGAAGGGAGAGGGGAGAAGCCAGCTGTGGGCACATCACTCCTGCCCTATTTGTCCCTGCTCCTCTGTTTCCACAAGCAGTGCCCACAGAACCCACAGGAAGCCCTGTGGTGCGACAGGGAGTCAGTGCAAGGCAACAATTAAGCCCTGGGGTGTAAATTACCTAGCACTGTGAAAGAACAATTAAGCCCTGTGAGCTCTTTCATAGAGCCCAACAGCATATTTCAGCTGCAAAGTGCAGGCGAGGTGTGACACATGCAAAGGGGACAAGTTGTACCTAACCCAGGACAGCACCTCAAGCTGCTGCCCCAACAGCAGCCACAAGTTCTTGCTTTGGCTCGAGGGACAAAAGTCTCTGTTGAAATACTGAAAGCAGCCCAAGGATTTGCTCAGGAAGTTGTTGCCAGTCTGTTGTTGAGCACTTCAAGGGCTGCTGACCATTAAGGGGGTGGTGACAGCTGACATCCCTCCTCCTGCCTGCTCCTGGGCTGGGTTGCAGGAGGTTCAGCATTGCTTCTGCTTGCTGAGGGGTGGGGGCAAAGCCACTGAGACTGTATTGGGTTTATTTTGCTGCTCTGCTAGCAGGGGATACAGAACAAATAAGAAAAAGAGAAGGGAAAAGAGCAGGAACACAGAGGAGAATACAAATGAGAGCAGAGGTCCCAGTGTGACATTTCTGCCACAAAATTGCCTATGTTTCAGCAGTGGTGCTGCCAGCACTCATGGAAACATTGCTCAGATCATGGCAGAAAGGGGTTTTCCTCATGCCTCACTTCCTGGGGTCACATGAGCACTAGCAGCAATACTATTTGTGTTTCTTAGCCTTATTCACAGACCCTCTTGTGTCAAACACCGAAAATAAAACATGAACCCAAACAAGCAGCCCTCTCTTCCAAGAGCAAGCACATACTGAGCAGACAGCCAGTGCGTGTGCAGGGAGGAGAGAGGCTGCACACTGCTGAAAGGAGAAAGGCAGCTATTGCTCACAATTGTTTTCCAGTCCTTTGTGCTCCCTGAGAAAGGAAAACAAAAAAAAAAAAAAGAAGAGAAAATGTGTCTGTAGTAGCACAGGGAGCAGCA
>NW_008631586.1:106665-132915 GCF_000691845.1 Merops nubicus
ACTTATTTCTCCAAGCCCTATATTCTCTGCACCTACTGAGTCACAATCGACGCATCCTAATTACAGCATCCAGCTCCATCATAAATCAAGGTGGGCAGTGAAGCTGAGAGAAAAGCTCCATTCAAGCATAAGATGCTCTTGGCCAGCTTTCCCCTGGAGCATCTTGAAAGCCAGAGGATTGTTTGCCTTTTCCTCACCCAAAGATACTAAAAGAATAAGCAAATAAAAAATTCAAGGGAAGAGGAAAATAGTTCGAGCCTCTTTGGCAAGACAAGCAGTAAGCAAGCAGCAGGCTTTGTACAGACCAACACATCAAGAAACAAAACAAAGGTGTAACAGAGGGAGAAAATATTTATTTGCCTCTTATTTTTGTTTCTACTGTCCTTTTCCCTTACAGCCAAATAAGATTTATCCCATGGGGCTTTGACAGTCTGTAAAATCCACACAAAGCCTACTTGTTGCTGTTCACCCCCCAGGCAGGAGGACCCGTGGAGCAGCTCTGAAGAACAAGGGTGAAAAGAAACTCAGCTCTGCTGTTTATAAGGGACAAGAGAGAGCAGTGTGGAGAGGGGCCAAATCCCTCCAAGGGAGGAATCAGGAGAGGTTCAGAGCCAGGAACTAGAAAAAGAGCCCAGAGTCTGTGCCCTGGGAATGGGATTTAAAAGGCCATTTATCCTCTGTGCAATTTGGGCAGGCAGGGAGGGTCCATCCTAAATTCTGGCTAAATGTATCTCTGCAAGGAGCTATGCTCAGCTCCACATCCTCTCCAGTCCTCTATAATTCAGTCCAGTGTAGCATCCCTCCCCATCCAAAAGCACATGCATCACACTCAGAACCCACTCCTGAGCCACCAACTAAAATTTGGGTATAAACATGATCTTCAGGACAGGATTTCACTTGCACAATTCCCAAGTCTTTTAAATGATAGACTTTAAGGCCTGTTAAATTGCAAAGATCTGCAAGAAATCTTGAGTGGCAATGCTTGCTCCTTCCAACTATGCATTTAGGACACGATAAATTTGGTCTGAACTTAAAACTTCCTCCCACAGGGAGCTCTGTGAGCCAAAAAGCACTTTTAAGACAAATTCACAGCGGTGCAATGGATATGTGACTAAAGCAGTGGTTTTTAGATAAGCCTCAATCCTTAATAAATTATAGATAATTTGTTTCTAAAGGGGTATAAAGACTATCTGGATACTTTTAATAATTAAATGGCTGAGAGAAGAGGAAAGAAGAGATGAGAAGTCCAATTAGATACAAATTTAAATAACAGACCAGCTTAGCAAGTGCTAGAAATGCTGATTTTATTTTGGGAAATGCTGGCCTGATGGAAATGAAATGCTCTGTGGGAAGAGGACAGTTTTTTTAAGCATGGGAAAGCTTGGAGGTGGACAGAAGGAAACAAGGAAGCAGCTTAGAGAAGAGGATTTTTCCTTTCGTGGGGATGAAAAAAATCATTCTATGAAAGCTGAGCACTCTTAAGTGCTCAAAATGATCCTTTTTTTTAAAATTTGAGTTCTTTTCTATTTCAAAGGCTTGAAAAAAGTTACAGCCAGTGGGCTTTATCAGCAGAAGACTGATTTATCAACTAGGATTTCTGCTTGAAAAAGGAATCTTTTGGTGAAAGAGAGCATTATTTGTTTCAAAAAGGATATTTTATCTTTTTTTCTCCCAATTAAACTGCTCAATATATCTCTAAAGCAGTATATTTTGTCTCAGCCTCTCAGTATCAAGTGGGATATCTAAAGCATAACCAGTCATGGGCTATTTGCCCCAGCAAACACCCACACAGCTAAACAAAGTTTTTCCACTCATTAATCCACCACAAAGTCTCTCTGCACAACAGAGGATTTACTGTAACCTGGGCAGAACCCCACAGAGGGGTTTTCAGGATCTGGGACGTGCCACTCAGTGCTGGACTTTCACCCTCAGCATCCTGGACAGCAGGTTGGTCCCACAAGGGCTTTCCCTGGCTCATCACATCCAAAACCTCCAGTATCTCCAACACCCTGTATCAAGCAGGTTGGCCAGCCCATCTTCCTGCTATAGAAACATTGCTCAGAGCCATTGGCATCTACGCATCCAAGACAGGTCCAAAAATAAACAAAGGATGTGCAAAAGTACCAGAATTGGCCCTGTTTGAACACAGCATCACACTCCTTAATATTGCTCTGAAGTCTGACCCTTTCCTTACACCCAGTAAATCACTTCTACCTCTAACAGCAACAACTTTCCTGCAAGCAACACAGGCACTGAAGCCACGATGAAGAGCAGAACCAGGGCCCACTGCCAAAGTCTGATCTTTCACAACTCACTGGTACATTCTAGCAGGTGATGGATCCACGGGCAGATAATTCTGCTTGGTGGTTAATTAATCCAGCATTACAAGAGTAACGAGAGTCTAGTGACCACTCTTAATCCCCTGCAACAACACTGCATACCACGTTTCAAAGCAGGCCACCTGTTGGGGTGCAACCTGGGTATTTAGGATTGTGGGGGCTACTGGTTGTTAGTGCCATATCTACTGCTGACATTTTATTAGCCATAATTTGATATGTTACACACCTCAAACACTCGACCGACGCCTGAAATATCATTTTAGGACATTAATTAAAAGCATCGACACTGAATGCTTGGTTCACATGCTCCAATGTGATTTACAGGTTGTGGTTAATTACCTGACAACCATGATTTACTGCATCTACCTGGTAGGTACCACGTGTATTTGAACCAGACAATGTTTGGTGGCTTTAGTATATCTTACTGGAAAGGAAGGAGAGTTCCACATGAACAATTAAACTCCACACACACCAAAAAAAAGAAAAGTCAGGTATTTCAGGCATCTAAACTGCAAACAAGATAATGTGACCTAGGCAGAGTCACACACCAGCTGTTTGTGCAGCATTACTTTATTGAGGATCCTAGTGACTTTTCGTGGAAGATTTAACTAATTAGTCAAGTAGGCCCTCAATAAACTTAGACACTAAGTTATATTTGACTTTAATTACACAGTAGTCCTTTTGGCCCATTCAGTTGCTGCAAGTCAGACATAGGCTTAAGTGTTTTACTGAATCAGGGTCAGTATAAATACACATCTCACAAGCATCAAGGAAGCTGTGCTGATATTAATGAACTCGTTAAGAGAGATTTGCAGCTGAGGAAAAAACATATCCAGAAAAATAATGTGGACAAGTAAGAGGAGGAAAGAAAACAGCTGGGGCCCTGGCTCTGACAGGGGACTGTGACAGGCACCTCCTTTTGTTGCTCCTGCTCACTTTAGCAGGGTAATGTTTACCTTTGGCTTGAAGGGCAGCTTGTTCTGGCACTTTTTCCTGGTGCAGTAAGAGTTCCTACTCCAGGGAGAGAAGGTTATTGCAGAGGGCCCTCAAGGATGGAGAATTTTGCCAGATGCCCTCTTACCAGCTTTGTCCCATCACGCTCGTCTTCTGCATCACAACATCCTCCTTGTCCCACTCCTTCCTCTTTCCTGCATTGTCCCCATCACAGGCTCCCTGTTTTCCCAGTCACCTTCTCTCCCCATCACTCCTGACTGCTCCTCTTGCCAGTCCAGCCCCCTTCTTCCACCACATCAGTGTTAAGTGCAGAGCTCTCTCCCATCCCAAATCCCAACTGCTCCTTTCAGTCCAGCCTCCTACATCTCACACCCAGTTTGCCACTTGCTTCTTCTCTGAAAGCTTTAAGTACTCCTCAGAGCAAGTGGGTCACAGCCAGCTTCCTAAATACCTCTTTTTCCACCCCTAGCTGTTGGGATACCCTGGATTCTTCTCTTTTTTAGAAATGGTGTCCTAAACCTAGCCAGGGCAGAAGTACTGGGTTCCCCTGACCACTGCAGATACAACTCCTCTTCTCCTCCAGCTAGTCTCCAAAGGACCCCCTCGTGCTGTAAAACTCTGTTCCTTCCTCCAGCACAAAATTCCAGAACAAATCACATTTCTTCTTACTTTTGTTTCTTCAGGTCCAAATCTCTCCCAGTTTGCCCTTCACCAGAAAAACCTTCCCACCAGCTCCTCCCCTTCCCTTTACCTTCAGCTGCTCTCAGGCCCACACTCACCTTCTCTTGATTTTCCCCAATTATCTCTCCAATCAGCACATTATGCCCCAATTTATACCCTTTGCCTTTCCCAGTTTCCACCCATCCTCAGCTGCTTCTTATAAAAAATGCTTTTGGCAATTGCTACCCTATTCCCCTCTCTCTAGGTTCTCTTTTGCCATTTGCCTTCCTTCTCCTTACACAGAGTATTGAAATCCTGTTAAATCAACATTCCCCAAAACAAAGAGGGCCAGTATTCAGGTGGAAAATTTCTTTTAAAAATAAAGGTCTATTAGTCTTGAGATGAATGCTTGTTACTGAATTGTTTCTCAGCTACTCTGTTTATGTAACCTTGAAGCTATTTTGTACAATCCTTTCATTTTGACAGCTTAAGATTTGTCATGAACTAATATTTTAAAATCAAAATAACTCAGAGGTACAAGAGACTGTTAAAGATCGTCCAGACAATCTGTGCAAAATTTATTTGGTGGGGTTTTTTTGTTTGTTTGATTGGGGTTTTTTTATGTTTGATTTATTTTTTTTTTAAAAGGAAAGGCTTTTCCTGGGTTACCTTGTCTTCAAGTCAGGAGATGTTTGAGTAGAGTACACCCACTCTCTTTCCAGTTTGATGGCCTTTAGGAAGTTGAACATATACACATGGATACACACTTATTGTCTTTCTACCTGGCATTTCTATGTGAATAAAGGGCTTTCAGCCAAAACCAACCAGATAAAATCTTTCAGGAACTTCTACAATGTCACATAGCTGTGCAAATTAACCAGTGTGTTTATAGCAACAGGCACCACAACAGACCTCTATGCTTTCAGTGAGGCCAGTCAGATCCCTCAGCCTCCTCCGTGGGCTCGTGTGGCATAGTGCAAGAGATGACCCCACCAAAGCACACAGGTGCTCAGCAGGGGTGGCAAAATCCCTGCTCTCCACCAGCCCTCCTGCCCTTAGACCCTGAGTCCAACCACGGACACATCTGCAGGAACCCACCAGTCTATGCAGGCGGATGGAGCCCAGCACAGTGGTCAAACAAATCCAGCATGACTTTGAGTCTGTTTGTAGGAAGACCCTGAGCTGCTTCACTGATCTATATGGAGATTAAATAATGCTTCATCACCTTGCTGTAGGTGCTGTGAACTGTCAAAGACCTGGAAATCCTGAAGCATAAGATCCAGCGTGAGAATGAAATATTCATGATGGTGTGTAACCATCTTGGTGAGAAGTTGCCTAATACCAGATATGGAGAAATGAGCTTCCAAATTGTGTGAAGGTAAAGGGGGAAAACATGTTCTTATTGTGGAACACCAATGTTCCTACCAGACTAATTACTCCAGAATACCTAATGTGATAAGTATGCAAAAGCAGATGGCTTCTGTGTACTGGAAGGAAGGAGTTTTGTGAATTTTAGGGATTATTTGTAGGCATGTTATTGCCTCTTTTTCCAGACAGTGCCTAAAATGGTGGGCTTCCATCTACCTGGGTCAGACAGAAATACAAGTAACATCTGTGAGGATAAGATGGAAGTGATTCCTCTGAGTTCTCACTCACAGAGAAATGGGCTGGAAGGGTAAGGCCAAGACATCTTCAACCACAAAATCCTTCCCACCAAAAGTGAAATTTTTACCCACTATGTTAGTTTCTTCAAGAAATAAATTGTCTGCTTTAATGTTTCCATTTCTCAATAGAAATCACTTTTCAAGAAGAAATTGAGGTCTAGTTTATTCTCAGTGGCCAAGTCCTTTCCCCTTGCTGAAAGGTGCAACCTTTCCCTGCCAAGGGTGGGTGCTGCAGATGTCTGTTGACATGGAAAATGAGTCCCTGGGCAGTACAGGAGGATGGAGAGCTCAGTGCCATGCTTTAAAACGGGACAGGAGAGTGTCCAGACCACTGCACAGGGGAGCCTGGGAAAGATTTATTGTGCTAAATCACACAAACAAAAATAAGTAAGTGACTCAAGCATGTGCTTGCCTTAGCAGGGGTCACATCCCTCTTCCCACCTGGTGGAAAACCGCCCCAGGGGATCCTCCCAGGATCCAGTGACTGATCTGGGGAACATCACTTAAGCCAATGTATTTAATTTCCAGTCCCTTGGGATTCCAGATGAACAATCAAAGGGGTGAAAAGGGAAGCTCCACCCAAGTTTGTATTTCACAGGATAAGAGGTGCATTACCAAGTGACAGTGAATCGAGCCCGAGGCTGCGAGTGCTGATGGAGCATCCACGGAGCCACCAGTTTTGATTGATGCTGTGGTAAAATTTTTTATCTGTCTCCAGTGACCATTGAATTAACCACACACACTGGGCAGAGGAGATGTGTGGAGATGTGTGGCTCACTGGCCAAGAGGGAAGGTGACAAAGATCCCCCATTCCCACCCTGCAGTCTCCTCTCTGGCTCAAAAACCCTTTGCAGAGAGACATAATTTTTGAAATTTTGTGTTAAATGGGTTTTAAACAATAATTGAGCAGGGAAGGGCTATCCACACGCAGCTCAGCCAGAACTGCCATTAAAAGAAAAAGAAATTATTCACTCCATCACCTTTTGAAGTGACACTGTCTCATCGTGGGAGGATCGGAGAAAGTATCAACTGCCCACTCACCAAACCCCACTCTCCTTACTCAGAGGAAATTTTTACATTGCCACCCACACAAATTCAGAAATCCATGACTCATCTCCATGGATAATGAGATCAGCTTTAAGGCGATGAGATTTTGAATACAATAAAGGTTGCCTCCTAAGTTCTTTGCTCATAGAAGGCACTTTTTCCAGCTTCTCCTACCTACTCCAAGAGGTGGAAATGTCTTGGTTTATTTCCATCTCTACCTCTCCCAGGAACAGAGGCTCTCAGGAGATCCTATGACTCCTAGAGCCAGGGGATTTTTTGACAGACACCACCTATCCTCCACATACAGGAAAAAAACCAAACCACAGGAGCTGGCAAAACCCTCACATCAGTGGGCACACTGCTTGAGTAGGAACCAAGAGGTCTGGCCCATGATCCGCTCTGTCTTGAGATGTTTCACTCATTCCTGGCTCTTGTCCCACTCAAACCTGACTGTGGAGGACAGAGAGAGGATTTAACACCTGAATGCTCCTCCTACGTCTGCAGCTTGAACCTCTGCAGCTGCTGTTGCAGGGCAGGATCGGGCGATGAATCATGGACCCCTCTGGATTTTGGACAAGAAAATCATTCCCAGAGGGATTTTGAGGCTCAGCTTTAAGTTTAGGGTCTCTCAACCATTCTGTGTCGGGTTGTGTTTTGGGTTTTGTTTTTTTTTGCATTACCCCTTTGGGCTCAAGGTTCCAATTACTCCTTTTCATTCCTTTTTTCTTTAACGATTCGGAAATATTTGAGTGACAGATCTTTTATTAAAACATCGTTATCAGAAAGCATCCAAGAACAGGCAGGGCTAGTGCTCCACTCAGGGTTTCCATGCCTCAGGGAGAGCAAAGCTCTTCCTGCCTCTTGCCTGGCCTCTGATGAGCAGAGGTTTGGTATGCAGGCTTGTGTGTTGAAAGCAGAAGAATGTGATTGTCCAAAAGGTTGGTAGGAAAATAAATGTCCCTCACACCAGAGAGGTGAGTGGTGAAGCAAAGGACACACCCTGGAAGAGCTTCTTCCCATAACACTCCTGACAGGAGAGCAGTGATCAAGAAGGACATGATATGGGCAGCTGATGCAGTCACTCACCTTGTTCCCTGTCCACTCAGTGACAACCCCCACAGGAAAGAGCTGTGTCCTCTCCTCTTGCACTAATGCTTCTGGAACCCAAGCTAAATCCAGTGGCAGTCACGTCTTAGACCTTTCTTTTGGAGCACAGCTTTGCATGAGTCCTTTTTCCTTGCTCTTCTCTTCTCCTGTTTTGCCCATTGAGACTTTAAGTTCCCCAGGACAAGAAGCCTGTCATGCTCCATCACTGCCTGGTACAATAATTAGAGACATGATTGCATCTTCTGACAAAGGCACTATACATAAACATCCATGGATTATATTCTGCAGGAGGTCAGATTAATTGCTCACAGATCTGATGGAAAAAGAGGCTTTACCCATCCATTCTTTTTTTTTTCTCTAAGTGCATTTATTTTCCATTTTTCTTTAAAGGTCATTCTCAAATGAGACCTCAAGCACTGGGCCCAGAACATGAAATAACTCTGTTTAGAAGGTTCTCACCAGGGGCTGCTATTAGGTTGCAGCACATCTTCTCAAAGCTCTCCCATCTTCCACAGGACATTCTGGCTGCAATTTCCAATCAACTGAGCAAGACGAGTCCAGCTGCTGTCCCCAGCCCACCTCACCCAGGGGAACCTGGATTTGGGGATGGTGGGATTGAGTGCCACACACCAGCTGCTCTTTGTCAGAGCACGCACTTGACATGGCACCACTTCCCAGTCCTGTCAGGCTGATGTGGTTTCTGCCCACCTCAGTCAACATCACAGCCAACAGTTGTAGAAAAAGAAAATAAACCCCCAATTTTGCTTTGTCTTGACTATCTAGGAAGCAATTCCAATTATTTAACAGACTAAACAAGCCTGGAAGCCATGTGGAGCACCTGCAGTGAGAGGAAATATGTATTTCACAGCTGGATGCATGTGGTGGGTCATTCACAGGCTTTGCTGGCATCTGAGGCTTGACCATGCTGTTCCTCAGCTGCTCCCAAAGGGGAGGAGATTAGAAAGGGAGAATTTCTGATTATGCTTGCTGAAAATTTCACTCTTACTGAAACTGGATGGATGTTGGGCAGGTTTCCTTGATGCATGGGGCTAAGCCCCTTTCCTAGAGGCCACCTGTCTTTCAGGAGATGAGGTTTTTGGGAAAACAACAGACATCTTGACCAATGAAAGATATGAGCAGAAAAATTCCTTCCAGTATCTTAGGGGGGCTACAAGAAAGCTGGGGAGGGACTTTTTAGGATCTCAAGTAACAACAGAACTAGAGGGAATGGGGCAAAGCTGGCAGTGGGCAGATTCAGGCTGGATGTGAGGAAGAAGTTCTTCCCCAGGAGAGTGGTGAGACCCTGGAATGGGTTGCCCAGGGAGGTGGTTGAGGCCCCATCCCTGGGGGTCTTTAAGGCCAGGCTGGATGAGGCTCTGGGCAGCCTGATCTAGTGGGAGGTGTCCCTGCTCATGGCAGAGGGGTTGGAACTGGGGGATCCTTGTGGTCCCTTCCAACCCTGACAGATTCTGATCTGTTTTGGCAGAGGACTTTGGAGCCCTGGTGGCTCCGTGGTTGGACTTGATGATCTTGGAGGTCCCTTCCAACCTAAAGGATTCTATGATTCTATGAAATTCAACCTGACGTGCAGGGACAGACCTCACCAAGGGGGTGCCAAGTGTTAGCAGGGCTCCATCCTGCTGCCATGCTCCCCAGTGCACGTTCTCAAACCCTTTTTTTCCAAAATAAAAATGATTATCAGGGCTTTTGCCTCCTCTGTTTTGCTTGGCTGGTTCACCTCTGTTTATTATTTATCACCTTTATTTATCAGAGTGGTTGGAGATGGGCTATGCCAGCGGGGAGCTGTGGGACTGGGGAGAAGGGTCTGGACATGCAGGATGGGGCACTGCCTGCTCGAGGCTCTGATGGTGACCCGAGCTGGTGGAGAAAAAATCTGCCAAACTGGTGTTTTTTGTGTGCAGCCCCAGCAAGTGTTGCATCATTATTATTTCTTGAAACACCCAGCAACAAACACGTTAGGGTTTTGTTCTTGCCTCACTGTTTTCCCAGCAGAAAAACATGTATTTGTTTTCAAGGGGAATTCAAAACCACCTAAAACTTCAGAGAGGGGTGAAGCTGGATGGGAAGGAACCTGGGAAGGGGCTGGGAGCAAGGTAGTAGAAGTGCTCAGGCTGGAGGCTTTGAAGCTGAGCAAAAGAAATTAGGGGAGAAATACAAATAGAGAGGGGCAGAAAAGAAAGGAGAAGCACCTTCCCTGCATCTCTGCTCACCCAAAAAAATGGAGGAGCAAAGTGGTGTACACCACATGCACCAAGGAAAAAGGGAGGAGAGGAAAACCAATGGCATCACCAGCTCAACAAGACCTTCAGGGAAAAAACAAATGACCTTTTGTGCTGTCTGGGGAGAGACTCTTCCATCATCTTTATGGTTTTCCACCTTCGGCAACAGCTAAATAGCCTTGCATATCTACCATCAAGACACTAACAGCCATGCCATAAATCTTAACCCTAAACTATCACTATTTGCCAGAGAAAATGAATGGTTTGTTCCACAGATTAAAAGAGCACAGCTTCTAAAAGAGGAGACTCCCCACAGGCTAAGCATCCTCCCTGTCTCTGTTTTGGGCTCGCTCCTACTTGTTGTTAGGATGAGCACTTCTTGCACATTCAGCTTTCAGAAATATCCCCAAAAATGTGCTATTTGTTGAAAGTGATATCATCTGTTGCATGAGTCAGGTTGGGAAATGATGCTGGGCCATCAGGTCTGAGTCGCTCATCGGCAAGTTAGACCAACTACCTTAGAATAAACATTAAAGATTATTGGGATCCCAGAAATTATAATGATTGAGGTTAAATTATTACATCATTGATATATCCAGAAAAAGTGTCCAGAGCTGTCTCTTCTCCCTCACAAAGGAAACCCATCCCAGGTATGGGCTGGAGCCAACCCCTCATGTTGGCTCTGGGGCAGCTCTGATGGGATATAATTCCTTCCCTCTTATTGCTCTTTCACTAGTCCAGGTCCCTTGGAGGCCTAAGGGAGAGCAGGGGATGAGGGGAAACATTCATTTCTCAACAAATTCTTGTGTCATCTTCTTGACAGCACCTTGAAGTGCTGAATGACACTCAGGAATGATGTGGCTTAACCTCAAGAGTTCAAGCAAAGGAGCATTTCCCCTTGCCAAGGAGCAGCAATAAGTGCTGGAGGAGAAATCTGTCCCAGCCCTCCCTGCCAGCAGCCACCGACCACTTTCAACCCACATGGCAGGGACACAGCCAAGGCACTCCGTGCCACCTTGAGAGCTGGGTGTGATTGCATTTTGGAGGAGAGTTAGGATATTTATGAATAAAGGGGGTGTAATACATCATGCAAAATTATCACTTTTCAGTGGAGGTGGCGTGACTGACGTAGACACTCTCTTAATCTACTGCAAATGGCAAATAAAAGGAGTTAATGCAAAGCTTGGGGAAGGTGAGCACAAGTAGAGTGATGTTGGCAGCATCCACATTCCCATGGGATGCAAGCTGTGCATGGAGGGTGCCTGGCTCACTAGGTGAGGAGCTGGATGTGAAAGCTTTCCCTCAGCATTCCCTTTCCAGACTTCTTCATCTTAAATCCCAATGATTAAATCGTTAATGTGACTAGTGACCAAAAAAAAAAGCCTGGAGAGCATTAGCTAGAGTTTGTATGAGGTTTCTACCTTCTCTTCCCTTTTTCTTCACCCTTTGTCAGCCTCAAAAGATAATAGGTGGGAACAGCTTTGTCTGGCAATGCCAGGCTTCACTGACTAAGACTCTTCTTTCTCCTCTCCTAACTATTTGTAACAATTTAATCCATGGTCTTATGATTCACGTGGCTTTCCCAGTGTTTATCTGCAATTAAGGCTCCCATGGGTCCCCAGCACTGGCCTTTTTTCTAGGTTATGCTCTCCACATGAAGATCCCCCATCACAGTCCTGCAGCCCCAGCCTGGGAAACAGTTGGCAGTGCTGCTTCCCCTGCCAGAGCACGTGCTTCTCCTCCCTCCTCTGCCAAATAGAGAACTTCCCATTGGTGCAGCATTAAGAGCAGATGCTGCTGCAAATCAGGCCACTCACTCCAAGAAGGACATTGAGGGGCTGGAGTGTGGCCAGAGAAGGGCAATGAAGCTGATGAAGGATCTAGAGCACAAGTCTTCTGAGGAGTGGCTGAGGGACCTGGGGTTGTTGAGCCTGGAGAAAAGGAGGCTCAGGGGAGACCTTCTGGCTCTCAACAAGTCCCTAACAGGAGGTTGGAGCTAGGTGGGAGTTGGTCTCTTCTCCCAAAGAACAAGCGACAGGACAAGAGGAATTGTCCTCAAGTTGTGCCAGGGGAGGTTTAGGTTGGATATTAGGAATATTTTCTTCCCTGAAAGAATTGTCCAGGGCTGTGCCAGGCTGCCCAGGGCAGTGGTGGAGTCCCCATCCCTGGAGGGGTTTCAAATCCATGGAGGTGTGGTGCTGAGGGACTTGGGTTAGTGCTGCCCTGGCAGTGCTGGGGTAATGGTTGGACTCTATGACCTTAAAGGTCTCTTCCAACCAAAACAGTTCTATGCTTCTAAATTCTCTCTGCCTTCTTGGGGCTGGTATGTGTAACTCTGACCCATCTTTCTAACTTCTGCAGGCCAAAGCTGTTCCTTGTTCATGGGGCGAGCCCATGACAGGGAGGATGGAAGATGAAACACCTAATCCCCAGCCAGATGCTCAGAGGGTATAAATGGCTCCCTGCTGACTTATGTCAGCTGAAAATATGACTCGACTACGTCTCAGGGTTTCTGGATAGCATTGCACCAGGCTGCACTTGAACCCAGTAATTTTAGCTAAGCAAAAATTTAAAGCCACTGCAACAGGTGAGAAGAATGAGGAGCTGTTCTCAACAGAATACACCAGCATATCAAAAAAAAGAAACAAAAATAGTGCTAAACCAAACAGAAAACAATAAAAGAATAGAAAGAAATCCCCCATAAGCTATTTATTTACCTTCCTGGAAGGTTTATATGCTGTATTATGGTTTCATTTTTCCTGTTCAGCTAGCAGAGAGGATGAATTTCATGGACAGCACAGCAGACAGGGAGAGCAGAATGGCAGGGGCTGGGGCTCATCCAGAGATGCCTTTGTGCTGTAAGGGACTTTCATTTGGATATAACATTCATGTTGACATGCAGAAACTTCAAAAAACCTTCAGGATTTTAGTTGTGAACTCCAGGCTTTGCAAGCTGGGAATGCTGGCAACTGCCTGTTGCAAGAAGTGATAAACTTTGTTTTTTCAAGAAGCATCTATGGAATTAGATGGGGTGAGATATGAAAACCTTGCACAATAACAAATATCCTCTTCTCTACATTTTCCACCGTTCCAGCCCTACCTTACCTGCAGATGTCTGTCCCTTCCCTCTTTTCCTCCTGTCATTTGTCTGCTTCCCCAAAGCCTGGCTGGAGATACCAGCTGAGAGGGGAGGGGAAGCTCTGGCAGGGAGGAGAAAGCTGGTGCTGGGCTGTTGGCAAGGCAGAGCCTGAACCTCCATGTCATCCATTCTTCATCCACTACAGATTCATGTCTGATGACATCACATCACAAGCCCCAAATGCTCCTCACTTGTAGTTTTTGCATTCTGCTCCCTCTATTTATAAAGCAGGATTGCCAGGCAAGGCACGCCGGGTAACTGCACGATGCCAAGGCAGGATTAAGCTGCATTGCAGTGATTCAGGGCACTGCCAAGCAAAAGCTTCTGCATAGAAGAACAATCTCCAACCCACAGAGAGCACCCAGCACCTCCCAGGGGTTTATCCAGCCTTGAAGACTCATGGTGATCCCAACAGACTGGGCTGGGAGGTCATATAACATGTGGAGGGAAGATCAGGGTGCTCCCTGGCTTTTCATCTCCTTTATAACACAGGCACTGAATTAATTTTAACTAGAGGAAGTTTCTTAAGAATAGAAATTTACTCTGGGTATCAATATTACCAGTAATGGAAAATCCACCATACCCTGGGCACACTGCTCCATGATCAATAAGCCTCACTGTTAAAATGTCCCTCCTGCTCTCCCCATCATCCATTCTGTCCATTAGGGAAAATCCAATCGATTTAAAAATATCTTCTATATCATTTGTTAATGCAAAAAAAGAGAGTACAATCTTAACTTGAAAAAAAGAAAAGAATAATTTATTAAAAAAAAAATCTTCCCCACAAGGTATTATTTTCCTGAAGCTGCAATTACAGCTCTTTTGCTTCTGTCTCTAGACCAAGAGCTAATGAACTCATTGACAATATAGGGAGTGTGCATGGCAAGGGACTTGGCAGAGCAGGAAGCTGAGCCCTATGAATAGAAGGTGCCGTGCAGCCTCAGCCATGTTAATGCCATCCCCATTCAAAAACACTGTGTCTGAGCATGGGGGAATGTTTCCACGTTTGCCAAATGGAATAACTGTAACAGGGAGTTATTATTACTCCACTAAGCAACCACAGCTATTCCTCTGCTCCTTCCCCAAGTTACAAAACAAAGGTTGAGCAGAACATAACTATTCACAGCCTGTTTAGCAAGATCACCTATTTTTAATGAGACATCTGTTAGCACGCCAAAGCACCCATAGCTCCTGAAAAGAAAAAAGATGGATAAAAATAAGAGTTTATTAATTATATTCATCAGCAATTACAGAGATGATGGTCCCAGTTCTGCTCTCACCTACAGACACCACCAGGACATGGTCATAGAATCATTAAGCTTGGAAAAGACCTCGAAGATCATCAAG
The DNA here is from genome assembly GCF_000691845.1 of Merops nubicus. Taxonomy (NCBI): domain Eukaryota; kingdom Metazoa; phylum Chordata; class Aves; order Coraciiformes; family Meropidae; genus Merops; species Merops nubicus. The sequence goes on from NW_008631586.1 coordinate 121,163, forward strand.
CCCAACCATCACCCAACACTACCATGACCACTAAACCATGTCCCCACAGGCCCCATCTACATGGTACTTGGACACCTCCAGGGATGGTGACTGCAGCACCTCCCTGGGCAGCCTGGTCCAATGCTTCATTACTCTTCCAGTAAAGAAATTCTTCCAAACATCTAATCCAAACCTCCCTTGGTGTAACTTGAGCCCATTTCCTCTCATCCTATCACTACTAACCTGGAAGAAGAGATCAACACCCACCTCACTACAACCTCCTTTCAGGGAGATCCAGAGAGCAATAAAGTCTCCCCTCAACCTCTTCTTCTCCAGGCTAAACAACCCCAGTTCCCTCAGCTCCTCCTAAGCCATGTTCCCCAGACCCCTCACCAGCTTTGTTGCCCTTCTCTGGACTCGCTGCAGCAACTGAATGTCCTTCTACTGTGGTGCCCAAACCTGTCATGTCGATGCTCTCATTGCTCAGACAGGACCCCAGGGGTTTTACACTGGCCACTCTTGGTATTTTGAGAATTGTGCTTCACCACTTCATACCTTTAGTTTCCAAATCTGTAAAATGGGCACTTCACCTAACTTGGAAGTTTTGCATCAACTAGCACTGCTAAAGCATTTGAAATGATGGTCATGGAGTTCTTGTTTCCTTGATTTCAGCCTGTAAGGAGAGGAGAATTAAGGCTGATTGCTGCAGAAAAGAAGGCTTTGTGTCTCATCTTCCTCCAGCACATTAAGTTTCTAAGGTACATTAAGAAATGAGCCCCCATAGGGGTTAGTGATGTCCATTTAAGTCTCTCAAATACTTACACACAAGTATACTGAGTGCATAAGGATTAACTCTAAATCTGAGCAGATCAGACAAGAAGCCTTGCACAGCAATGTGGAATTGCTGAAGAAAAATATATAAAATTTGTCATTTTTGCCAACTTTACAGTACAACTTGATCCCCTGTGTATAATGAGTTGTAAGCCAAACAATACCTCAGGATCAGATGAAAGGAAAACTTTCACTTGGGAAAAAAAACAGCAGAATTCACAGTGTCAGGGCATCAGAGACATGAGAGATAGGAAACCTGAGGCCACCTAAGCCCCTCACTCAGCACTCAGCAGTCCCCACTGGCTGCCTTCCTGGAGCTCAGCCTGTCCTTCTTCAAATCTATAGTCACCCACAGATTTATAAAACATATATTTATACACTTCCAAGTAATTAACAACTATGAAGAATCAGGATGTGAAGGTACATGATTAAACATACAAAATAACATGAGCAGACAACCTTGATCTGTCTTTTAAAGGGCACATATAACTAAAAAAAAAGGGAAGAAAATTCCTTTTCAAGAATAACATTAAACTAAAGTAAGCAGTTTCCTCCAGGACTCCCCTTGCTTATGAGCTGTTTCAGCTGAAGGAGAGCAGAGAGAACCACTTCATGATAACCTTACTGGTTTTCACACTGACTCGTGGTAGATGGCTGTCTTTTTAAAGGGTGTATATAACTAAAAAAAAAGGGAAGAAAATTCCTTTTCAAGAATAACATTAAAGTAAGCAGTTTCCTCCAGGACTCCCCTTGCTTATGAGCTGTTTCAGCTGAAGGAGAGCAGAGAGAACCACTTCATGATAACCTTCCTGCTTTTCACACTGACTCGTGGTAGATGGGTGGAAGAAGAGACCAAGGGAAAAGTCCAGGACTGAGTCTGTGCTTCTGTGGATCTCGTTGTAGAAGAAAGGACACACTGCTCTGCCTTTCAGTCAGACACGGGCCAGAAATATTAAAAGATGGGAATATTTTTTTCAAGGTTATGAAGGGAAAAGGGTGAGAAACTTTGCCTTTGAGCCACAAAACTCTCCTCACTTCTTTCCCAAACATTTCCTGCCTGGAACTGGTTGTCAGTGGCTGTGAGACTGGTCACAGCTTATTCATAGCCTTAATTAGCAGGTGTGTGACTGCCTGTTTAGCCACATTTTTAGATCTCCGGGCTCTTGCAAGCTGTCAGAAAGAAAGGCATTATTTTAGGTAAAATACCTCTGCAAAACAGAATGACATTTGGTTTGACGTGTGAGGATAAATTAAGGATGAGGATATGTTAAAGAAAATGCTGAGTGCCTTCGTCACATTCCTGTATTCAAGGAGAAATGCAGCTAAGTTTCAGTTGATCTTGGCTTCTTCACTGACCTGTAGCAGTAAATTTTCCCCCTTTTTAGTGTTTAAATAGTTTGTCAGTGAATGATCCCATTCATAAAGTGCTGGTGATGACAGTTCTGCAAAGCTAAATGGCACTTAACTGTGCACCTAATAAATCTGCAACAAAAACAAACAGTGAGGATGAGGGAAAAAAAAAGACTAACAATGCCAAAGAGCTAAAAAAAAAAATAATCACTGGCAGGTATGAAAGGATATTGTCATTAAAACTGTTTGAAAAAGTATTATGCAGGTTTGCTCCCAGTTCCTGCCCCTGTTTGGCTGACCTTTGAATTCTCAGAAGAAAACAGGCTTGGCTGATGTCTGGAACTCTGTATTTGGTCAGATAAATGTGCTGCAGACAGCACAGATCCAACACTCCATGTCTCTGTGCAGGTATCCACAGCCCCTGGGACCTCCCAAAATAGCAAAAGGACATCTCTGCTCCCATAGAAAGCAAAATTTGCATTTAGGAAATGGTAACCCTGATTCCATAAAGGAAAAATGAATACAAATCCTCAAATTGCTGAAAGCAGGAGTCAGACTTGGGGGGAAATTAAGACAGAAAGGCTGGAATGACAACAGTCCAGTAAGGAACAAATCTCAGAGAGTGGAGATATCACAAACAAGATGCTTATCCCAAAACAGCAAACTCCAAGAGCAAAAGTTTTCATAAAACAAGGTGGCACTGAAGAAATGTCACCTGTATTTAAGAACTGGAAAGAAAATTTGAACTATGCAAACAGACTGACACTAATAACTCGGGGGGAAAAAAGGAACCCTAAATGTAGAGGACATCCAGGGATCTGGGATGATGTATAAAGGAGTCTGTGATGCCTAATCTCTTTTCAAGAAGATAATGTATTTTATTAGACAACAGAAATGCAGAACACCAGTAATCTGCATGGACTGTATAATTCTATATGGGAATTAATAATTTCATTGACAAAAGTGGGGTTTTGTATGAGAGGCAGCCAGAGATCAAAGTCTGTTTTCAGAGGGAGGCAAGCAGGCCCAAGGAATTTTATTAAGAGTTGTTCAGCATTCAGACTGAGACTAATTTTATATGTCTTTAATTAAAACCCTGGGCAGAAAAAAAAAGCAGAGCTGAGCCATCAGAGTTGATGACAAAAAGCTGAGTCAGCTTGGCATTGCCAAAAAGGATTGTCCAAGCTGCAGGAAAGCTGGGAGATGGAGAACTGGAGCAGAGCTATGGGACATGGGAGGAGCAAGCCAGGGGGGTGGGAAAATTAGTGACTGATTACACAAGGTTTCTGGCTACCAAAATCAGGTGGCCCATATTGGGAAAAAAAAATGCAATTTTAACTGCAAAATGAGCCAGGTAAAGTATCTGTGCTGGAGGTAGCACTGCTGGGAGACCTGCTCTATAGCAGCACTCATACTTTTCATTACCTGTGTTCAAGAAAGATAAATTCAGCCTGGAACAGAAGCAGCAGAAAGGCACCAGAGTGATGAGGGGGAAGGAGCCTAGCAGGACAAAGGCTGCATGGAGATACAATCCCCAGCTTTAAACATCCAGGGAGAGAAGCAGCAGAGAGAAACTGTTTGTGCTAGTGAACAATGCTAGTTAAAAAAAAAATAAAATACAGCAGAATTGGACTATGTTAGCACAGATAGAAAATTGAATGAAGGATTGCCACAGGAGTTAGCCTCAGAAACAGCTTCCCAAGAGAAGCAGAAATGTACAAACCCCCTCGATTTGTTTTTAAACAGAGAGGGAAATATTTACGAAAGGAAAACTGAACAAACACATGGAATTGCAACAACCTGCTCTTCATAACCCAAACAGCCCCTGACTTATCTCCTGCTATGCTACAGGATCACACATTGACAAAGCACCCCGCAGCACGAACAGCACAGGGAAAAGGGCTATATTTGTATTACCTTTCACAAGCATCCATCTCCCTGTCTGCTGTTATTGGAACTATCTGAGCTTAATCAAACTAAGCTGTTAGGAAAAACAAGCAGGAAATGAACCTGATAACAATGGGATCCTCTGAAGAGGACAGGACAGCTCTGAGGAGCTCTTGGGGAACATCCCCGATGTAGCAACACTCCCCTGTTTACCCACTGCAGATTTATTGTCCAAAACTCAAGCTTAGTTTCTTTGCTCTTTAAAAAGTGATATTAATAGAGTCAAAAAGAAGAAAGCTTTCCTTCTCTGTAAGAAGAAGGGGAAAAAAATGATAGCCTCCTGTCTTTGCAATAGGGTTGGTGGATTTGAGGTAACTCCTGACTTCAGAGAACCATCACTGTGGGTGAGCATGTGTGGCACCCTCAAATGAGATTTACCTCCAAATGCAGGATTATCTACTGCATGAAAACCAGGATCTCTCTTGCAGGTCTCAAATTCAGACTTTGAAGACTTACCTTGGCCCTTGATGCCAGGTGCACACCCCACACAAACTGCACACAGTGCTCAGTAAATCAGGCTAAAATCCCACCCTCTGCTACCTTCAACTCTCCACAAAATACTGCTTGAACAGATGGGTACTGGGTCCAAAAGGGCAAAACATTTGACCTAATCCAGACCAGGACTGGGAGCCAGGGAGCAGAGCATTCCCCAGGAAAGCATTCAGAGACCTCTCCACAGCTTTCACACAGCTTTACAAAGGGGAGGGCCAGGTTTATGGGCTTGTGCTGAACCCTGGGTGGCAACGTGGCACAAGAGAGTCAGGTCCTTGGGAAGGGGAATAACAAACTTCTGATTTAGTGGGGAAACATCTGGCTGATGCTTCATGAATGAGTTGTCCCACCTCCCCTAGCAAGAGCTGAGAAAAAATATCAAACCATCCTCTGCTCTTCGACATCTTCATCTCACCACTCACGATGGGTGATTTTTTCACTGCACAAACAGATCTAATTATTACCTCAGGGGGAAATATTCACTCAGGCACACAAAATAAGGCAGGAAACTCCCAGTCTGTGCTTCTAATCCCATTATCAGACACCTCCTCAGCGTCATTATCCTAAATAACACAAAATGAAACACAGGGGGGGGAAAATACCACTGGATTTTCAGTAATGAGAAGCATTGACAAGAGAGGAAATAATTTCTCTGAGTCATGCTCCCCACCCAAATAATAGAGCTATCTCTGTGTGGAGAAGCAGATGACAATGTGGATTAACTACACTTAATTTTCATAATGAGAAAGATTCTATGTGTAAATCCCAGCACAGAAACCTAGCTCTGTCTACTTAGGTGGCCTGGACTCCAGCTCTTTGTTATTTCTGAGGTCTGCAGAAAGCTGGTGCTGTACATCCCTTGTTTGCAAGGAACCAGTCCTCTCTCAGTCATGCTCTTCCAGTCATCCCAGGATGGATCAATTCAGGGATGGGCACAACCACAAAATAAAGGGAGTAATTGTTCTGGGTGCAGAAGGCAGTTCCAATGCAGCAGCTTGTGGTTTGGGAGCAGACTTGGGCGTCTGCTGCTCAGGAGCTGGCAGCATGGGTGGATCACAGCTCCCAGCTCTGGGAATCCTCAGAGGTCCAATCCCCCAGCTGCTGAAGCTCCAGGGATCTCCTGCATCATTGAAGCTGACTGGAAAGGGGCAGGTACAGGAAGGTTTGGAAGAGGAGGTGGAATTATGGACAATCCAAGATTTCAGTAAGAAAAGGGAAATTCCCACCTCTCCTGGAAGGACCAGAGCCCCAAGGCTTGTACATGCACGTATACGTTAGGGACAGGCATGGGTGATGGAGTTTATCTATTCCCACTGCACTGGTACCAGAATCTCCCAGCAGAACAGCTTTAGGAAACACTCAGCCTGGGATATGTTCACGTATTTAACACTTTCAATCCACCACTTTCAGCTTGTTTGATTCTCATTCAGCTACTAGACATCTAGGAGAGTCTGTATTCTCCAGAGGCACCACAAAAGCTCCACAGAGAGCAGCTGTGTCATCTGGCTTTAAGAAGAACTTTCCCCCTTGAAAGCTAGCTTGCTAAAAAGCTTTCAAGAGCCACAAAAATCTGCAGGGTTTGTATCCAACAGTCTCAAGGAAGAGACCCTGCTCTTTTTATGACTTTGATGTGCTTTAACTTCATTAACTTGCTGAGGTAGCCTCTCCAACACCTTGCAGGGGTGCAGCATCTCCTGCACATAGGTCTGTCCTAGCTCCTTGGAGGTCTGCAAGAATCTGCACAGCAGAGTTGGGTATTACAGCTCTGGTAACACTAAGAAAGGTTTTGCTTTAGCTTAAGTAAGAGTTGGGCTTTGGGTGGGGTGAGAACAGTGAAGTCTTCAGTGTCCAGGAACTTGTATCATTCGTCACCTGACAACTGTTTGGGAAAGACCTGATGGGAAACATAAAAGGCCTGAAATATTTTACTATTGTTGTACCTACAAGGGTTTAGTTCCTTTGGTTTTATGCAAATATGAGAAGCATTTACTCAAAGGGTAACCATTGCTTCCTCTGTTTTTTTTTAGGGCTCTGGCATGCTCAGCAGCCTTCTTCCCCAGGAAATTTTACCTTATGAAATTTCCCTTTGAGAAATTTGTTTCTCATTAATCTCTTGGGGGGGCAGATGAGACACCCATCCTCCCAGTTGCATGCAAGAAGGTTGGCTGTCCAGAAGCATGATGATTTCAGGAACCTCTCTCAGTGAGTAACTCTATTACTCTCAATTGTTTGACAAAACAAGAGCCTCAGTGTTTCCAGTAGTTAACTGACGTGTCAGAACAGCCTTCAGGGGTTAAACCTCTCCCTTTTGGCACCTACAGAACCCAGCATAGATAAGAGGCTTCCTTCCTAGCAGTCACTGCTGTGCTAAGGCATAATTATTCCATTGCACTGGGACAGTACGTTCAAGGAGATTAACAGTATGGGAAAGGAATAGAAATGGGGGGAAAACTGAAGAAATCATAGGGTATCTTGTTATGAAGAAAAAAAAAACCCAACAATTAATTTATCTATGTGCTCCAAAGATTTATGTCCCCATACAACTTTTTTTTTCAGTTTACAGTAAAACCTGATAAACCCTACCTGGCAGTACCAGACCTGGGAAAGAACAGGAGCGAGGTTCTTACAGGATGTTCGTGACCAACATCTAAGACTCCACAGGATCTAGGCTTCAGGAAACCTCTGCCTTTGTCAAGACATAGATTTTGCCCAAATCCTGCACCGTAGCCTAAGTCTAATCCAACAGTTCCTTACTCAGACCCATTTTAACTTAAATAGCCTAAGAGGAAATGTAGAAAAACCCATCATTCACTACCCTTAAAAAAATCTGTCTTTGCAGAACCAAACCTGTCCAAATTTACGAAAAAAAAGTTGACTTCCCAACATGAATATTTTTCTACCTAGTTTTTATTTTTCATACAGTTTTAAGCTTTTCACCTCTACTTCTTCTTTCACCTCCTTTTTCTCCCCTTTTTTTTTCCATCACTCACTTCTACTATTTTCCTTCTGAAGAAAGATGATGGAGAGAAAGAGGAACTGAAAACCCACCCAACCAGCACATTTCTTTATACTGGCTGGGACCTGGGGGAACTTACCATCTTGCAGGATGAGCTCAGTGCTTTGCAAAATTATCTAAATAGTGGGTACACTGAAAGGTGGGTCGCAGCCAGGACTCCGGATCTGAGCACTTCCATCCCTGCAGGGGCTGGGGTTGCGACATCGGGGCTCATTCCCTGCTGATGGAACTAGAAGCTGAACACCCCTGAACATCAGCAAGGTTCAACACCAGGAGATCTCAGTGTCTGGGAGACAGAACAGCCTTTAAAAAATAAAAATATCTTCAGGTCCATTGCAAAGGTCTTGCAAAGTCCTTTGCTGTAACTCTGTCGATGAAGATTAAGCCTGTTGGTGCAGACTTCCCTCCAGGATGCTTTGTCTGCACTTCTGAACAAGGGCACCTAAAACAAGGCTTGTAATGTCTTTTCTGAGTCTCAGGAGCACAAAACAAAGGCAACATAAAATCACAACAGTCAGGCATCACCATAGCCTCCTTCAAAGGCTAAACTCAAAGATTTAGGCTTTCTTTTTCTGGCCTTGAAGATCATCAAGTCCAACCATTAAACCTAATTCTACCACTTCCACTGCTAAACCATATCCCTCAGCACCACATCACCACAACTTTCTAACATGTCCAGGGATGGGGACTCCACCACTGCCCTGGGCAGCCTCTTCCAGGGCTTGACAATCCTTTCAGTGCAGAAATTTTTCCTAATATCCAACCTAAACCTTCCCTCGTGCAACTTGAGGCCACTTCCTCTTGTCCAATCACTTATTACTTGGAAGAGGAGACTGGCACCTACCTCACAACAACCTCCTTGTTGCCCAACAGAGGAAAATCTAAAAACAACATTAAAAGGAGCACCTGCCTATCAACAACAGCTTGGATCAGTATGTTCAGTTCTGTTAGCATTTGTAGATGTTTTTCTTCAGCTGCAGATTTAACACAGAACAGACAAGTATGAAAAGATTTAGCCACAAAATTGTTCAATGGTTTTACCATTTCTCCCCTGCTGTTTTCTGTCCATCCAAGCATTCTGAACATGCTTCTGTGAACATCCAAGAGATTATCAGGGAAGTCAGTGAAAGTAATTCGGTGGGAGCGAGTACCAGACATCATTTCAAGAGCTCATTTTGCACTTAAAGAATCACGTGGAAAAAAACAATGCGAAGATTGCTACTCATCCAAAAGAGGAGCAAAAACATCATCAGTGTCTTAGGGACTCATTAAGAACTAGCCCAGACAGCTAGAGTATTGCATTTTCACCCAGATTGACTCATAAATGATTCGAATGGGCTTAACAAAAAAATAAAATCACTGGAACTGTTCCCACTGTAAAGTGGGGTTGAGTCAGAAAATTATTTTCATCTGGGAAGTGGGAAGTGTCATTTTGTGAAACTTTACTCTTTGCTGGAAAATGGCCAGCTTTGTTTTGCTGGTGATTTAGAAACATATCTTTAAAATGAATTGAAATTTTGTATTTTCGTATTTCTCTGTTTCACTGGGTAGCACAGGAACACCACACACCACATTTCAAGGCAAAGACATTTTTTTTTCCTGTTTCTACTTTCCTTTTCGCTTCATGAAATTGATGGAAATATATCAAAATTCCTCAAATTAGACAAATCTGCCCAGTTGTCAGATGGAAAAAAAAAATCCTGCCAACCCCATATGCATTATCCATTTTACAGAACACATTTTGGTTGAAAGAAAGGCTATCTACAGAAATTTCCAAGTGCTATGTTTGAAATACACCTCTGATGGTTTTTTTTAAGTTCACCACTTTTACCTCTGAAGTTAAATTATCTTTGATGACTTCCCTGACAGTCAGCTTCTTCTGGAATGATCTGCACACAAAATTAGATTGCATTAACTATCCAGGCTTCCAAATAAACCAAGCAAAGACTCTTGTACACTTTTTTTTTGCAATCTGATGGTGAAACTCATTAGGCAAATTATTTCCAGTAAATTGCTCTCTTCACCCTCACTGAACACTACTGCATTTAGGACTTGTGGAAACATTTTATTTGGAGATAACAGTGCTGGTGCTACTATCCAAGAACAACAGAGGACAATTATAGATTTCATAGCCCATCTAATCTAATTCTTGTATAAACAGGCCATAGGCCTTTTTTAAATTAAATGCCATTTCAAGTCCAAGAGATACAGTTGAACTAAAGTACAGCTCTGGAAAGAAAAACGTGGAAAAAAAAGACAAGCACAAATAAAGAATGTGCAACAAAGCACTGTGTAACAACTCCAGCCAAGCACCAAACTCCTGCCCCATCACCTCTGCCTCTTGCTGTGCCTGTCACGAGCATGTCAGGGCTCTGTGCAAGAAACAATGGTTCCAAGACAAATTTTGACACTTTTTAATGGCAGAGGAAAGACTCTGTAGCCTACAACCTGCGTTTTCAACACAACAGGCCAGAGGGAAATCTTTTACCCCATTTCTATCTCTCCATGATGTAAAAAATGAACTAAATGGTATCAGCTGCATTTCTTGCAAATGAGCGTTGCCCAGCTCTGGCGAATTTTTTTTAAGTCTAGGTGCAAACCTGTAGATGACTTTTTAAAGTTGACTGCTAGCCATTAAATACACAACGTCCCACCCTGGTTTAGCTGAAATCAGCTGGAGTTTTGCCAGGTAAGTATTACCTGGTGGAGATGCATGAGCTAATGCAGAGGTGGAATTAAAGTCTTCCAAACATAATTGAGCAAGAAACCAAGGAAAAATAAATTCCACCTCTCTACTCAGTGCTCCCTGAACAAGACACTTGAGGTCTATGTGTGAATCATTACCACCACCCCAAAAAAGGGATAGTAAGAAATCTTCTTAGGGTTACAAAGACACATTTATTGGATGTCCAGATATAACTGCAGGAGAGGAAATGACAAAATAAGTGGAACACCAGCACTCTCCCTCTGGCACAATCCCCTGCACCCAGTGACAAGGTGGCATTACAACAGCCCTCATCTACCTCAGCAAGGTGCTACAAGGAACTTTGCACAGTGCTTGCTGCACAGTAGGGTTACAGAAAGTCTCATGACTCCCATTTTCTCCAGGGTTTGTTAGAACAGAAAAACCTAGCCCCGAAAAGTCTGTCTAGCAGTCTGAAAGAGAAACAACAACAACAACTGTTTTATTTATATATTTCATTTTTAATTAAAAAATAAAGGTTATCTTAATACATCTCTTGCAGCCTTTGGGCAAAATGCACCCTTAACAAGACTTTGTGAAACATGATGCACATCTATTCTTGGCACACATCTTAAACGTGAACTTTCTGCAGCAACTTCTTAAATCCACCATTCTCCCAAAACCCTGAAAACATTTAAATGTTCTTTAAAAAAAAAAAAAAAAAAAAAAGCTAGAAAAATTACAAGTGGGCCCAAAGCAAAAAATCCCAGATCCAAGCATCCCAAAGCTTTTGGAGCAGACTCAAATCCAAACCCTCATCTCATCTGAAGTTTTCTCCTGGATCACTGCAAATTCACAGACACAGCACCCAAACAACCACAAGAAACAAGGTGTGACTGCTGACCTGGGTATGAATTGAGCTGTGGAAGCTTTGCTCTTTACACAGAGCCAAAGCAAACTTATGGTTCTGAACTCCTTCCTAAAACTGTTTCAGTTGGGTCCATCCCTAAGAGAAATAAGCACTGGTTGCATGATGAGGTGATGCTGTTAGAGCTCTCTGTTTCTTAGCTGTCACTGTTCAGACCAGACTGAGAACCCCGTCCATTGGCACTACTTTAAAAGGCAAGAACAAATTCAAGCTCTGAACACTGAGCCCTCCAGAACAGCTGTATCACTACATGCCTGCCTCCCACAGCAGGCAGGGAGCCCTGGACTCCTCCTTTACTTGCCAGGAACTCTCTCAGGTTTCTAGAGATCGTTTGCTCTGGAAACACGTCTGGGGCTCCATCACTATCCGTGGGGTGTTTGTGAGCACCTCTGGAGGGAGGGCTGCTCACCACCACCCCTGTCTGTGCTGCACTGTGGCCCACAATGGCTGATTCCCAAAGGCACAAAGTGACCAATCTTTAGACTTATACACAAGGTCTACATATATATATATATTTATATATATAT
>NW_008631587.1:0-2446 GCF_000691845.1 Merops nubicus
AGGAACAGAAAACAAGAAGGGAGGTAGCGATATAGATACATATAAACACACACACAAAAATGGGGGGAAAAGAAAGTAAATACAAGATACACAAAACCCGATCTTGGAACCGCATGGATGGAAACCCCACTGTGCTCTCCCACACTGGAGCACCCCCTTCCTGCCTCTTTATCAAGGGAGGAGAGGAAGGGGGAGGGAATAACTGCTTCCCCCCTGGGACCCTCAGGGTCCTAGTTGTTGCCTGTCCCACCCCCAAGCCTCAAACCACAACAACAGTCAATGAGGAAAAGGTTTGTGAATACCCGAGGAACATTAACATTCACAACTCCATGGGACCCAATGAGATGCATCCCAGAGTACTGAAGGAATTGGCCAATGCAGTCGCCAAGCCACTGTCCATAATATTTGAAAAATAATGGCAGTCAAGTGAGGCCCCTAGTGACTGGAAGAAAGGAAACATCACTCCTATTTTTAAAAAGGGTAGAAAGAGTAAATAGCAGCTTGAAATGATGGAGTTTGAAACCCAAGCCCCAAATTAAGATTGACATATGGGTGATTCCCACAGTCCTTCATAAAGAGGTGGTGAGTTTGCCTTTAAGCTCCCCTCCAGAGTGCAGCTGGCCCTGCAGGGAGAGCCATAAGGTCAATGAGCCCCAGGTGTCCTGCATTAAGTAACCAAAGGTCAGGTGTCCCGCTTGGGGATAAAAGTTGGGACCACTTGCCGACCACTTGCAAGGAGTGAGGTGTGTCTGTTTCTGAGTTGGGCATGTTTCACAGAGTTTCCTGGTTGCAGAAGGACCTCCTGACTCTTACTTGAACTTGGCCCTAGCCAGCTTGGACCTTTTTAAACGTGGGCTAGATGGGTGAGAGCTGGTCATGTGGCCACCTTTATCTTATATGTTTAATTTCCTGATCTGGTTGTTTCCCATTCCATCTATGGGAAACCTTGGTTCTTTGTTTGTTCCACCCATTGTTGGTTGGGTGATGTCTTTATTGGGATTTTTGGGGGTAATGTCAATTGCATGTGAGCTAATTGACTTGTTTGTGCTCCTAGCGATCGTCCGTGGAATGTCCTCTCTATACTCGACACAGTCTACTTATTGGTTTATCTTCCTGCTGGCTGTGTCATTCCTGTTAGGCCTATTCATTGGCAAAACACCCTGGGAACTACTGACCTGTCAGCCTCACCTCTGTGCCTTGGAAGATCATGGAACAGATCCTCCTAGAAATGCTAAGGCACATGGAGGACAGGGAGGTGATTCAGGAGAGTCAGCATGGCTTTACCCAGGGGCGTGTCCTCCCTGACCAATCTGGTGGCTTTCTACAATGAAGTAACTACATTAGTAGACAAGGAAAGAGCTGTGGATGTCATGCATCTTGACTTTGCTGAGGCCTTTGATACCATCCTCCATAACATTCTCCTTTCCAAATTAGAGAGAGATGGGTTTGATAGGTGGACTGTTCAGTGGATAAGAAACTGGCTGGATGGTTGCATCCAGAGAGTAGTGGTCAACATCTCATTATCCAGATGGAAAAAAGGTGACAAGTGGTGTCCCTCAGGGGTCCCTACTGGGACCAGTGTTGTTTAATACCTTCATTAATGATATTGACAGTGGTATTGAGTGCACTCTCAGCAAGTTTGCTGATGACACCAAGCTGGGTGGTGCAGGTGATATGCCAGAGGGATGGGAGGCCATCCAGAGGGACCTGGAGAGGTGGGCTTGGGTGAGCCTTGAAACGGGGAAATCAACTCAACAGCAATAACTATTACTCTTAAGCAGGTATTCTTTATTCCAGCACTGGGTGCACAGGGGATTGCTCTGCCTAATGTGCATGCCTCTGAAAGCTGAATGCTAAACTTTTATGCAAGTTATACGTACTTATTCACGACAATTCCCAGAAAGCTCGACCCCTTTCCCTGGAGTCATTATAATATGAGTCATCATAATATCTCCACCTCTGTACCAGCTTGCGATTCCTTGTTCTCTATCGCCATCCAGCGTCCTAAAGTTATTACTGCAGCTGCTCCGGTTTACTTCATCCAGTGATCGTTTCTCTTCTTCATCATGGTGTTTGCTAGTTGACCTCTCTTTGTCTGCACATGCTACCTTTGATTTGGCTTGCAGAAGAGGAAATAGTGGTCTAACCAGTTATTTCAAGATCTGAGACCAAGACAATCATTCTTCCTTCTTGCTTCAATTCCTATGTACAAATTTCTATACAGAGTGAGTGTATAAATGCTGAAGTTAATAATTATCTTATTTGGCTAAGCTATTGTGACTATTAGCTTCTCCTTAAACCTCTAATATTAAGCAAGTTTCTGTTAACCAATTTCTCCCTATTCAGTCCCTTTTCAACTTCATGAGGTTCAACAAGGGCAAGTGCAGGGTCCTGCACCTGGGCTGGAGCAACCAACATTACCAATATAGGCTGGGAGAGGACATAT
>NW_008631588.1:0-14052 GCF_000691845.1 Merops nubicus
GCCGGCGGGCCGCGGTACGCAGAGGTGGGGCAGAGGAGCGCCCTGCGGGAGAGGCTGAGGGGGCAAAGTCCGCCCCGGGCTCTTATCTAAGGAGGGCGAGTGGCACGGGGCAGCTCTACCCCTCCGGGTTTCCCCTCCGCAGCGAACGCCGCACCAACTCATCGAGCACTTTATCTGGGGGCGACATTTCCGGGCGCAAGGGCTGGAGAAGGGGATGATCGTGGTGCCCTTCCAGCAGCCTCCTGCACGGTGGGCACAGAGACACATCGGTCAAGGAAAACGGGCCACGAAGGCCTACAAATGCAGGTGGTGTTTTGTAGGAGGCAAAGAACTCAACGGGAGTAGCTTGGCCAAGACAGGGGAATTAACCTTGATACAGCACTCACATGGGAAATAAGCCAAAAATGAAAAAAAGCTAAGACAAGATTGGGCTTGTTCCAGTTAAAAATAGTCCTGCTGCAACTTGCACTAAGAAATGCAAGCGTTATTTATTTGGGAACTCCTGGGTTGGTTTATGCACTGCTGTTTCTGACACACTTATATCGGCCATCTACTGCACCCCTGCCCACCACACCCCTCCGCAGCGCTGCGTGCTGGTGCCAAGGAGATGGGGCTAGCGTGGAGTACAAGCTCCCAAGAAAGTTTTATGCCATTTCCCCAGATCAGTACAACACTTTGAGGCCGGGGGGTGCCCTTGAACTCTTTCTGGAGTCCCCCCAGACACAAAGCTTGGCTTCATGAAGTCGCCTGGCTCCGCGAAGGACTGGCGGGCTGCGCACGTGGGCGTTTCATAAGCTGTTGCACAAATCCCAGCAGTAAACACTCTGCCGTGGAGGAGAGTGACGAGAGCAACGGCCAGGAGGCAACATGGGGAAGAACAACAGGCAGGGCCCTTGGGCTGCGGCGTGTGAAGAGGGGCTGGGTTTGCACTGTGGATCAAGGGCAGGGGGAGCGGGGACGTTCCTGCGTTACCTGATGCAAGCGCGCTCTCCTCGGTCCCGTTAGCGGCCTCGCAGCGGGGCAGGGCACAGCTCTGTCCAGGCACCATGCTGTCTGAAGTCCAAGAAATAAGGAGTTAACGCTACTGAAATCCAAGTCTTTGAGCTCTCAGCGTGGAGCATCGTGGGGAACAGTGCACCCACCAAGGGATGTGTGCTGGAGCAGGTTCTTCACCTACCTTCTCCAGAGTGGCCATTCTCCAGAGCCTGTAACATTCTCACCCTTCAGCCCAAGGGTTTCCATGCCACAGCAGTGCTTCTTGTGCACAGGGGGTGAACATCCCAGCTCCCAGTCCATCCCCATGGCCAGCGGGCTGGTACCACGCTGTCACAGAAACCTGGTATTTGGAGAAACGAGACAGCAGCAGTGTGCCACATCCTGGGAGATGGTCTCTTCTGGTCCTTGTCAGGGACAGCCAATTATGGACAGGAAACGAGGCTGAGGGCGTTTCAGGCACTGTGAAATATCAGTTGAGTCTCCCTGGAGCGGCTGTGCGAGACACGTGGGTTTCAGGGGAGCGTGGGATCCCCAGTGAGATGGAAGAATACCCCAGACAGCACCCGTTGAAACGCACGGGCTGCGGCGTGCTCCCCACGCCTAGGAGCTGACAGGATTTGCTATTTTTATTCAGTCACTAAGAAACAATAAAGAAGGGAACTATTTATGGGCAAGTAACTGAACTGAATTGGGAGGTAAACTGTGCCGGGGGTGCTCTAATCCCCAGGGCTCTACTTACAGAACTGAGACATTTTACTGAGAAGCTGAGTTGGAGACTCCCCTTTCCCCTCCATTCCTTGCAGCCCTTGCTCTCACTCCCCTCCTGGAGTCAGCTACAGCCAGGCAGGACGTCGGGACAGGCTCCTGCCCTGCACTGGGCCTGGGGAGCATGATTCTGTGCTGTTCCCTGCCCTGCCACCAAAAGCATCCAGCAGAGCATAGGGAAGGAGGACTTTGGTTTAGAAGATAAGCTGTGCAGTATTTGGTTTCAAGAGTCCACCAAATAACACAGCTAATCAATAAATGTTTTTATAGCTTGCACACCACAGTCACAAAACTTCAAGTTTTCAGCCAGGCTGACAAGACTCAATTTCTGCCAATGTGTCTACATAGTGTCAAGCTCCAAGTGTTTTCTACAAGTCACACAATCTGGCCAGTGGCACAAAGAAGATGGGCAGATACCAAAGCCCAAGCAGCACTCAATCATAAAAGCGGGTACAGAAGATTAACAGGGAGAGGTTTTAAGGGACCTACACGAATAAATGGGGCTCAGTTCATTTATGGCATCACTTGTTTTGAAAGCTGTGGCTGATCTCACATTTGCAAGAACAAGATACTGTGCAGTGCAGAGCCATGGTCTGTGGGCTGCATTGTAGACATAGCTGGGGCCCTGGAAAATGTGAAAGTGACACAAAGAAACAATAAAATGATTGGCACAAAGACTGCAACAAGACTCAACAGCACCGCTGGCACTTCGTCTGCTTTCAGCCAAAGAGGAGGGGGGAGCCTGCCACATACAAAAGCCTATTGAAAAGGTGTTTGTCCGAAGAAGAGGTGCCAAAACTTAGCTTGACTGGGCTCCATCTGACTTAAAGACCTCAAGAGAGGGGTTACCAAGATATACTTCACTGATCTACAGAAAAGAGGAGCTCTGCAGGTGATTTTTAAAAAGCCACCACCAGACTATAGCTCAGGTTGGACAGGGAAGTTCAGGATAAAAAAAGATTGGCTTAAAGACTTAAAGGTATCCTGGACAGTCAAAATAGATAATAGCAAGCAGAGTTCAGAGCAGAAGAAAAAGTCAAAAGATCAAAATGTAAAGAAAAGCCAAACCAAAAAACACCACAGAACAAAATGAGAGGAAGAAGCAGGAGTCACAAAGGAGACGGGTCACAAGTCAGCCGATCTGACTGTCAAAGCCTGAAGCAGCTTTGGAAGCAGTAGGATCCACCTGTACTGCCCTAGAGCAGACAGGAAGCTTCCCTCTGTGATGCAGCTGGGCTGTGCAGTGCAAAGTGCTGTGACACCAGTGATCACAGCAACAGTCACTGCCTCTGAACCCAGGGGTGACAATGGCAGTATCAGGACCTCACTGTATGAGAAAGTAGCAGGAACTATGTGGAACATAGTGAGTCCCAGAACAACTCATACCCTTCGACTGAAAAAACACTTCTCAGAGTCATTTGTAGTCTTACTTGCAAGCTAAATTAACTAGCTTCCATTCTCTGTATCAGAGGAAGCGCTGAGAGTTTAAATTCTCACATATAAAAAGTGGCAAATGTCAATTTCAAAATGTGCTTTAGATTCCTCAGTCAGTATTATACACTATGGAGAAAGCGGAACACGCACATGGAGCTCTTGAGTAGATGCTAGAGAGTTGAACTAGAAAAGCAGCACAAATATCTCCTTTCAAGCTCTATCTTTGAGAAGGCTGGAAAAAAATAGTATTTGGTAGAAACAAGCACCTGCTGTTCTGTGCAGAGAGCTGAAGACAGAGGACAGCTTCAGGATCTTTGTGGAATGAGTTTATGCAGAAAGACAGGCCATGAACGTTGGTCTCCTCCTCCTGAAAGCAGCCAGCAAGAATAGCCCTTTTCTTCTCTTCCCGTTTGTGCAGCTGTAGTCTTGCTGGCAAGAGTGGAAGGAGAATGAGCTTGAATCCTGCAGGGAAAATAAAAAACACAAAACCCAACAAGCCCCAGTGAGTTCCTGGGAAAAGCAGCCTATCTCCTAGAGTTGTGCATGAAGGCTTTTGCTTTGTTCCTGGCCTGGTGTTCAGGCATATCATTAGCATTCCCTGCTCACTCCTTCCTCATCCTCTTTATGTGCCAGTCTCACAAGGCACAGGGGTTTTTTTGAATAATAAATTGAGGAAAATTTTATAGTACAACTAAGAAATATAACAGCCCCATCCCAGCTACCACAGCACACCCCAGCTAGGGAGAGGATATTAGCTACGAGGTGGACAAAGCCCACTTTTTGTAAAGTTTGGATAGAAGTTGTAACCGAAGTGCCAATTTTTGTCAGTTAGCTCTCTATATGCTCTTTTGGCAGTCCAGGCTGCCACTTGTTGCTCAAGGCAACAAACAGGCACCTTGTTGAAAGAAGATAAAACTGTTACCCAGGAACCTACTTACCACAGTTGTTTCCAAATCCAAGTTTTAAAAAAAATAAGAACAATAAAAAAAGAAAACAAACCAACACACCAGTGCAAATTGTTTTCCTAAAGGGAGTGAAAAGAAACTTGGGACACTTTGTGCCAGGACTACCCAGAGATAAGGAACTGAAGCAAGTTGCCCCATCCTGCCCTGGTGGCACATCCAACTGCTCAAGGGGAACAGTCAGCAACTGGTTTAACCAGTTAACTTAAAAAAAAACAAAAACCAAACCAAACAGTTAACACCATTGGCTTTTAGTTACAGAGACAGAGAAACTCAGTTTTACCATAGAAACACTTCTAGTGTCAGTATTTATTTTTACCTTAATATACATTTATACAGGCCATAATAAAAAGGCTATTACGCAACAGTTCAGTGAGTTGTTACCTAGTTTCAAGAATAATGCATGCAATTACAAAGGAGAGGTAGAAACACCGTATTAAAGACCTAAAAATACAAACATTATATAAACAAACACTTTCAAATTAACTGTTGGAATTTCATACAGATAAATAAGGTAAAAAGTACATTACTCTGTCAAAGTAAAGGAAACACATGGTTATCCCAACACTGAAACAATATTTTGATGTGTAAGCCCTGTACAACTTTGTCAAATAGTTCAGACCACTGTGTTGAAGAGGATTAAAATGATTTTGTCCTGGAGAATGGTTTATTCAAGTATTCAAGCAGTTGAGTAACAAAAAAAAAGTCCCAAAAATAAAGTATAGGAACCATTTCCAGAGAAGCTGATCTGCCTAAATACTTTGCAAATCGCTGTCCTGATGATCTCGTGGCATGCTTGAAATGATAATGCCTATAAGGCTAAATGAAGCTTCCCACCTCTCCCCCAAAAATGCACACAAAATAATCCTGATTTTTCACACACTGTATGTAGATATTCTACATCAATTTCTCGGCATCTCAACCCCCAGCATTATTTGCTGGTTTTGCATGGCTCCTTGCAGAACCTTTCTGCTTACAGTATTTATTGTAATACTGCCCAAGAGAACAAACTACAGAGAACTGTCGTGGCACCCCTAGAGACTGCAGGCATTGATGCACATATTGCATGCACAACAAAAGATGCAACCAAATCTATAGAAAAAGCAAACAACCAGCAACTCAACATTGCTATTACCGAGGAGTTCAGAGCAGTAGTTACTCAAGTATTAGACAAATAGGTATAAAATGGAAAGGTTCACATGAATACAAGTTTTTACAGTTTGTTTGAAAGTCTTCTAGAAGCTACATTTGAAATTCTGAAAAGAATTTTATGTACACTGAAATGAAATTCAGCCAAGTCCATTGTGCCTTCTTTCTCTATTTTTTTTTTTATATATAGTTCTTCAAAAATGAATATACAGTTGCTTTAGTAAATTAGTGCAAAACAAATTATTTTGGAAGAAGATCATCAAATTGTATCCCCATCAGCTGAAAACCCCCTGGGGATTTTGCACAGATGGAGAGCAATTCCTTCCCTTGCCACCTCTGCCCCAGGTGAAGGCCACTCTCTCCCCACCCCTTCATACAACAGGCTGAGCCACGTTTACAACATGTGAGCTCTGATGTGAGCCAGCTTAGCCCCAACAGCTTCAAACAGCACTTGTACATGGTTAGGGTTTCCCAAATTCACTCTGCTGCGTTTTACTGGCAACTTAAAAATCTTTTTCACCAATTTTGGAGGGAATCTTCTGAGGGAAATGTCTTTTTGTACCTGATGCAGAAGGATCCGCTCTCTATAAACTTCGTGAGGAAAAAACCAAACCCTGATCGTTCAAGTTCAAAGCACACGTACAAGGATCAGTTTGAAATGTGAAGAGAGATTCTTCTAAATTCTGTTGCTAGGAAGAAAAAGGAGCTGCTGGATCGGTAAGGCAAGTGTACTTTTGGAATTTCTCCTCTTTGAATATGCTGCTGTTTCTTTGGTAGTCACCACAGAAATGTAAGAATCGTCTTCCACGTGGGGCAGAACAAGGACAACAATTAAGCTGTAGTGAAAAAAGTGCAGTATCACTGATGTGGTCCCTTATGTTCACACCATCTGGTCCTTGGGATATTCCTACTGCTCATACACAGCCACAGTGCTGTAGCAAAGTGCAGAAAGCCTTCGCTCGATGCTAGATTTATCTGCAAACAGAGAGGTGAGAAACAGGAGATGACTTTGGTGTTCTGACAGTGTGTGAATTCCATGTCATTTTCAGTGGTTTCATTATACAACACGAACTTACACTTGTGTACGTTTTCTATATCTGCGGGGTCTTGCAGTATTTTTGTCAGTCCTTCTAGCAGCAAGGCTGCTTTGTGGTATCGATATGTGATATCCTCAGTCTGCTGAAACATCTCATCCAGAGCTGCCGACTGCACCTGGAACCAGTCAGGAGATTCACTTACATAAACAGCATCAGGCAAGTGATGAAATGAGACATTCAGAATGAGGGATATGAAAGCATCATTAAGAAACTATTTTTGAGCTTTCATTTAGCTGATCTGGTTTTAGAACTGTAAGATAAAATGAAGTTTCAGAGAATATAGCACCTGTGCTGAATTAATTGAAGATACTCTTCACATCTAAGCTATAAAAGCACTTTTTGATCTTTCCTGATTAAACATGTTGCAACAACACCTGAATAAATATGCTTGTTCTTATACTTACAGTCTCTTGTAAAAAAGACAAATTAATTGGGCATGACTATGCTATTATCAGAGTTAAGTACAACATTTTCCAGTATGTTTTGTGTAATGCTTAGGTTAAAAAGACCTTCCCCTCTCATCAAAAAAGCAGTTACATTTCCTGCATCATTACTGCATCTGCTCCATGGCAGACAGAAAGTTTATCAATTAACATGAAAAGGCTCCCACATATTTGCTACTGCTTTGTATGGGCAACTCAATGTTCTTCAAATGGACCTGGCAGACTGGTGAAGCTGCTTCTGGTGCTCCTCTGCTTAGGAAGCATTACAGGGTGAGACACTGGCACACAGAGCTGTGTGGCTCCAGAGGTTGTTTCCTACTGTTTATGTACTAAATGTGCTGATGTAGGGGAAATGTCCCTGAGGAACAGTATCTGCCAGGAACTTTAGCCATAGTTAAGGCAGGGCAGGAAAGAGAGTGAAAGACTAACAAAAATGACTGTGGACAGAATTCTGGAAACATATATTCTATTTTCTAGTTATGTAGAAGAGATATGTGAGAGAAGGAAGCAATTAATCTCCATGTCCTATCATTTCAGTAAGAGGAGTGGCTTACCATTTCTACAGCACAGCTGTAGATGAGTTTCTCTGCAGTTACACTGTTGATTTCATCAATGAATCTTTGCTTGTCCGAAAAGAAACGATTCAACTTTTCTGTCAGTTTTTTGCACATGCCAATACAGAATTTGTACCTCTCATTGAGGCTCTTCACAACTGGAAGAAAGGCAAGAAGAAATTAAAAACCAAAGAAACAACAAAAAACACCACCCATCCACAAACAACAAAGCCCAAACAACACAGCCCAAGTTCAGCTTTTCCCAGTACTAAGTCAACCTGGTTAAACTTTCTCTTTTAATGTTTACTTTGCCACTTCTACGAATTATCAATTTCCATTTCAAGTTAATAACTGCCCATTTCTTAATTTCTAGCTGTATCTGTTTATTATCAGAATTGTGCAATTGTGCATATCTACAATTCCCTTGTACAGCAGAAAACAAACAGATGTTGCAACGAGCTTTTGTCAACCTGTTTAAACTTTCTCTTTTAATGTTTATTTTGCCACTTCTACGAATTAAGCATCAATTTCCATTTCAAGTTAATAACTGCCCATTTCTTAATTTCTAGCTGTATCTGTTTATTATCAGAATTGTGCAATTGTGCATATCTACAATTCCCTTGTACAGCAGAAAACAAACAGATGTTGCAACGAGCTTTTTGAGTGATGCATTACCAAAGAACAATTCCCAAGCAAAGCACATTGGATTACGTTGCATCTACCTTGCTTAACAGCAGTGGACGGGTTCAGTTTCCCCGATTTGACCTGTGCTTTGGCAAGATGCAGAGAAGATGCTAGTAACTGGGCAGCTTTCATGTACAACACCAGCTGTTCTACTTGCCTAGGAAAGGAAAAAAAGTTATGTATCAAAACACCTTTCTTGAACACATTCAAGCCACGGGCAGACACCACTTTTTAATCACAACCCTACAGAGAGGACCCAGCAGCAGCAAAGGGAAACAGATGTTTAAAATGCAGCTCCACCCCTCCCTTCCCTTCACAAACACTCGGTCACGGGTTGAGAGGACATCTGCTCATCTAGGGGCTGCAGCAGCAAACACAAACTGCTTGAATCTAGACATGTTAAAGAGGAACGCTTATTTGTGGGGACTGAGGGCCCGAGGGCAGCACCTCACCACAAGTGTCCCAGTGTACTTGCCCCTGGAAATTCTCTGTTGAGAAAAGCAAATGCTTTGCAGGAGTTTTTGTTTTGTTTTGTTTTTGAGGTGTGGTGGTGTTTTGGTTTTGTTTTTTTTTTTTTTTTTAGGAAGAAGGCGGGAAGTGGAACTGCCCTTTCCCACCCCTCCAAATTCTCATATTTCTCTCCTTTTTCATTTTGTGTCAGGGCTCTTTGGCTCCACAGAAAAAAGGTCAAATTTGGACACTCCTTCCCAACCTCCACCTCCGTGCTACTGCTTCAGCCTGGCCAACAAGACAGATGAGGGCTCAGATCTGACAAGCTGGTACACAAATTTCCAGGCTTCGAAATGCACCACTGCACCTCAAACCTCAACTCCTCACCCCTTTCCCAACTTATGTGGCAGGACAGAGAACACTGTCCTTTTATTTGCCTGCTAGCAAACGTCTCTCTGTTCTTTGCTCTTTCTGATCTGTCTTCAGCTGTTAGAAACTTACTCCTATAAAAGTTTCTATACAGTAAAGCAACCACTCCCAACAAAAAGGGCACAGTTTGGATCCATTTTTGATGTATTCAGTGTTTGCCAGCTCTCTCGGTACCATCTGGCCGCATACTTACCCCCATTCTTTGCTCAGCTGGCTGATCTGATCAACAACCACGCTCTCTTGGATCTGGTACAGCGACACTGCAGAAGTGCACAGGTCTGGGTTTCCTCCTCTCACTGCTGTCAGGTCCAGAACACACTCTGTAAAGGTCAGCATCATGTTCAGATGACGCAGCGTGTCCGTATGTTCTCTCTGTCGGAGGGAAGGGGACAACAATTTAACCATTATCAGCCATACAGTGAACAAGTACATTAAAACTCTTGTGAATCATTTGAGGATTTCTTGGTATGTCAATTCTATGCAGAAATCCCATTGTAGTAGAGGCCTCACAAGGGACTAGAGAACCATACAGGTCCAAACAGATCAACAGATATGAACTTGTTCTCTCTTCATTCCAAGATACTGTAGCTTATACTTGAGAGTCTTTCAACAAAGCCAAAAGGAACTGGGACATGGAGTTCTATGTTTGTTGAAACCTGAGCAACTAAAGGAATCACAAGTGGGACAGATTACTTGTTATTATATTATCAGCAAGCCAAAAGTATGCTCGGCACTTGTATGAGAAGCCAGGAGGAACATTTGGCTTTTATTATATAACAGACTTGATACCTACAAGAGAACTGATCTAAAGTTTCATACTTATCTTCTTCACTCT
This sequence comes from Merops nubicus, assembly GCF_000691845.1. NCBI lineage: Eukaryota > Metazoa > Chordata > Aves > Coraciiformes > Meropidae > Merops > Merops nubicus. The sequence goes on from NW_008631588.1 coordinate 9,799, forward strand.
GATCTACACTTAGATCTAGAATTATATTGTGTGAAAAGGTGGCTGTTGCCAAAGTTCACACCTTAAAGTAAATACCTTCAATTGGAGCTAACAAACTCACTGCTGCTTGGTGACTAAAAGAGGTACTACATGCATAGTCTCTGCTCAAAAAAAAGTTAGCCTTCAAAACTCTTCAAACATATCTTAGCAATATTTATAATCTTTTCATTAGTAATGCAGGTCTAAATACATTTTAAACTATCTGTGGGAAGAATACAGAGCACTGTCAAACATTCTTGTTACAATATATAGATTCAATAGGGATCCAAACACCTTCAGCAAGATGTGAATGAGAAAACAGAACAGCAATCTGTCTTGAGAAATTTGCAGTCCAAGGATAGCACTCTGGTGACAGACCACCCCAATTTGTGTGTGCTTTTAAAGCGCCACTCCTCCACACATTTTAAAAAAATATAGGACACTCTTCCCACAAGTGGGATTTAATGTCATCCACCAACTGTGAAGAAGCAGCTAAAAACAATGCTCAGAGGGATACTGCTGCTGTCAGCACCCACGTCCAGAGACTTGGCATTAAAACAGAGGCCTCTTTGGAAGGCTCTGCTGGACAAAAGCAGTCATGGTCCTTTGGTTACCTATTCAAACACATGAAATGTCAGGAGTAACCAGCAAAAAGAAATTGGCCACAATTGACACAGGAATATTTTCAAGCCCTTAAAAAGGAGTATGTGCGATACCAAAGAGGAAGCTACGAAGTGCACCCAACAGTCCTGTTTTTACCATGTCTCTGTTTTAGCAGCATTATACATTATAAAACATTAAATTATTTTTTCTATACCTCCATTAAAGTTTCCTCAGGCAATTCGGGAGCTTCAAAAGTGATAAAGCCCTCTAAGCTGGGAGGCGAAGTACCATAAGGCATGTACTTCAGACTTGGAGCTGCCTCGGCTCCCGGAGGAGAAGAACCCATATAAATACCAGGAGGAGAGCCCATATATACACGGCCACTAGTAGAGCAGAGAGACCCTCCAGAACTGTTTGATCCCACTACAAGAAAAATAACACACACATTCAGTCTAATAGTTTGTTCCAGCTCGCAGCGCTGGGGCTGCGGATGACAGCAAATGACAAATGAGCAGCCACCACAGGTTCACTCTTGGGAGGCTCTCCTCACTGCTCCCTGCACTGCTCTGTAGAGAATGCAGAGGCTATGCCATACCAACAGTGACAACTGGTAACACGGATTCTGGGAAACGGCTGACAAGGATTCCAAGGCAGAGTCCAACAACACAGACCAAAGGTTGTGCTATAGTTCACTGCTGCAGGCTCCTGCTCATCCTGAGCAGACAAAGGCCTTCACCTTGAGATCTTTGATATCTGGCACCATAGCCAACACACAGTCAGCTCAAGCCCCTTGTGTGTTGGTTCTGGTACAACACACAGCAGCAGGTAAAGAGGCAGAATGAGAAATCTCCCTTTTTGGAAATCTAACTTCAGAAATCTAACTTTTTTTTTGTCACAGAGATCTATTATACTCCCTGTGGTGGAGTAAGGTTGTGTACACAGGAGATTACACACTGCTGTTTGTAAATCCTTGCCTCTGGCCCTCTCTTTAGGAGAGAAAAGGCACAAATGGTCTGATATTAATCTCCACACTTCACAGAGCGCTTTTAGTGTACGGACCTACTGTGCAAGGCAGTAGTCAGGCTACTGGCCCAAGAAGTGGGCAAGCCTAAATTCTGTATTTGAGAACAGTCCACAGTTGTCAGGCAAGTCTTACCTGAGGTGGTTCTTGTTCTGAGGACCATGTGGGTGCAGGTAGGAGGGGTGGCACTGCTTGGAGGGGACCCAACAGTGAACATGACAGCCCGAGAACTTGCCCCGCTTCCCATGGAAGGAGGTGCCACTGCCATCCCATAGGCGCCTGCTGGAGCTGGAAAAGAAAGTTTCAGCAAGTTGGTTCCTGTTACATATCATCAAACCAGTAATTATATGCAGCAAATTGGAGCCCTGCAACAACATGCTTTGATGTAGAACCAAGACTTGGACTAGTTAGAAGTTCTGATAGAAAATAAAACAAGCTGAGTGGACAGCCTTGGCAATACCCAGTGAGTCAAGATGCAGCCCACACGTATCTTTTTCATTTCCACCTCTCTTTGCTCTGTTCTTGCCTAGAAAAGAGCAACAGAGGCGCTCTCTGTGAGAACCCAGAGGACAACACCAGTCCTACAGCAAAAGATACAACAGAAAAATTCTAAAGGCAGATCATGACAGGTCTGGAGGCTAAAGACCAGCCCTGTCTGCAGAACTCCTTCCACCTGCTCAAGAAGGAGATGAGAACTCCTGGTGGCCACTTATGGCAAGGGAGGAGAAAAAAAGATACGGACATATAATTACATAAGCTGCCTTTTGTGTAAAAACAAGGCAGAATTAGGAAATGAAACAGACACAAGTGTTGTATTAAAAATGAAAAAAACCCCAAACCACCAAAAAACAACACAAAAAAAAAAAAGCCACCAACCCAACTCCATCCAGCCAGTATAGGCAGTTGAGATTATTTCTGTTTAGCAGAGATTTTTCTCTCTCAATTATTTTTAAAGCTATGCTAAAAAAACTGAACCTTAAAGATTAAAAAAGAAAAAGCCTTCTCTACTGAAGCTAAAAATCATCAGAAGCAATTATCAAAGCTGGAAGCAGAACTGTATCTAGCTGGCTTTCCACGAAGCCCAGCCCACCAAACGAGCTCGGATGCAGCAGTCTGTTCCTCACCCGTGTCCATCGGCCGCTCTGTGTTGAGGCTGTCTGTGCTGCCCTGATACAGCTGGCCACCCAGGGTAGTCTTCACCTGCTGATCTGACAGCTTCCCAGTACTAACAGACCTAGACAGAAAGACAAATGAATTCACAACCAAGTTCTGCAGTAAGATCTTCCTACCTAACTTGCAACTAAGGGTGACTTTCAGGTTCTTGATACTTAGAGGATTTTTCAATAAAAATATAGGAAGTCTTGAAATCTTGCTGTTCATTACAGACCTACTGAAACAGAGCTAACCACAAAAACAAAGATTTTTTTTTCCTCTTAAAAATTTCTTTCAGATTGTGTCATATAGATTTTCAAGCAAAGACTTCAGAGGCAATGAAATTCCTTAACGAGATAATCAAAACAAAAGGGAACTAGACAGCAACACAAAGTGCTCCAGGAAGTCCATGCTATATTTATACACAGTACAGAACGTTTCTGTTGCACGCACCAAACCTCAGCATCTCCTCCCAGCTCACTTTTGCATGCTCTTCCTCTCCAAGCTGCTGTGTGCAACGTGCATTCTTCTGCCAAGTTACCTACCCAGCTTTACTGGTTCTAAGGACCACAAAGCCTACCTGCCAAATGTAGTTTTACTGTGCTGCTCTCCTGCCTGCTTTTCAGCTCCCTGGGTGGAGTGGAAGTGTGTGAAGTCCCTCGGGTCAGCGATGTCTTTGGGCTGCAGGGGGCTATCTCCCAAGCCCTGGCGATTGGCTAGGGCCAGCAAGTTTGAGGACGCTTGAGTTTTCGGTATTTTGAAAGGAGCTGTTGCCTTTAAGACCAAGAACACACAAGAAACAAAGTCGGAAACCACTCTTGGGAATGGTTTCAGGCAGCATGTTATCACTTCACGTTTTACTGAGAACAGCAAACTTTACAAACCTTAGTAGGAGAGCCGATGATCGTTGGTAACGGGGTTTTGAAGAGCCAGTCTGAACTCCTAGGGGATGATCCCATGTGTTTGGTAGGTGAGGTTCCCAGGCTACCTGGCCTGCTTGGTTGTGGAGAATGACTGTATCCATACCCAGCATAGGATGGGCATACCGGGTCTGAATGCTGCTTTCTGAGCTTCTGCTTGTTTTGGTAAATATCTGTGAGAGTAGGAGCACTCTGCAACCTGGCTCCCATCAAGAGGGACTGTGGAGACTGAGATGGTGGTATTGGAGAACCTGTGGGGATGAAAACCAGGGAAGTACAATTCTACTTGCAGTGCTCAGAAAACCCATCAATTAAACTCAAAATGCCAGAGATCGACGTTAAACTGGAAGAAGATAGGACTGCAAATATCAAGAGGCATGTTGGATCATCAGCTCAATAGATGGCATAGAGAATGGATTCAGTCTGTCAGCTATTTGTACTAAGGCTACATTACACTGATGAGACGTTCAGGCAGCCAAATAGGCAAGATTTCAGGGCGACAGCTGTACTGGCAGGGGGCGGACCCCCGGCAAACCTCAC
>NW_008631588.1:14075-31841 GCF_000691845.1 Merops nubicus
CAGGAATGGCAAAACCAATACTGGAAATTTCAAATGCAGTCGCCAAGATTCTAGGTTGAATAAAGGTTCTCAAGTACTGGAATTACATTCTTGCAAACAAATGCAGTGTTAATGGCTTGTTTTGTACGTAATGACTTAATTTGCAGACACAAAAGGCAGCTCTCTCATGGTTCCTGCAGGAAACCTAGGTGCTAAAAAGAACCAAATTATTCAGATGGAACAGTCTGGTATCATTACTTTGAACAGTCATTTACTTTTTAGTCTGTCAGACAATCTTTTTCAAAAGCTTACTATGCACAAAGGAAGTCCATACTCAAGTACCAATGCTTCTCCTAAAGCAAATGGTATAAGCTGTTGTTTAGACAGGGCTGTGGGGAAACAGCTCTAATGAACATCTCACCTACTCAAAGGTGCCCTTCCTCCTTCAAAATAGGGAACCTGAAGTTTGATGAAATGCTTTCTTCCTTGTGATATTTTTGTGTCTCGTGATGAGGAACTGTGCAAAGTTTCAAACAGTACATAAGACTTCAGCTTTACAGCCACAGCTTCCCAGATAAAATGTCCATCTTTGCAACCTCAAAAAACTGACACTGAAATTATGGTTTCACACACATTTAGAAAAAGAGGCAAAACTGAAAATTCACCATACTAGGTAAGATTTTTTTAAGAGCTGACCAAGACAACCTTCTGAGATATGCTCCATTCCATAAATGTATGCTCAAAAAAAGCACCCAGCTGTTAAGACACATCTTTCAGTGGTCTTAAGCCAATGCTTTTGCTAGTGAGATTCTGAATATGAGCTACTTCATCTTGATTTCATTCCACTCCACTAAACAGCATGCTTTAGAATGCATGGAGCCTTTCTGCCTGCAGCTCCAGCAGAGGGATCAAGTCTATTTCTCATTAGCTTCCCAGCCAAGAATTTGCTTGTTTGAAATCCCTCTGCTTGTCTGTCTCAGAGCACTGAAAATCCTCACCTGTTGTTTCAGAAGCCAGTCTTAAATCTCACTGGTTACAGTTCTAGTGCCACTGCCACCACAGAGAAGGGTTCTGAATTAGAAGTTTGTCCTCTGCTGCCAGTGGCAGCAAGAACAGCTCAATTAGTTCAGAAGCTACATTACGAGACATCTTCAGTCCTCAGAGAAATCTCAGTACAGATGACCTCACTTCACCCAGAAGCAAAAGACAGCTTCCCATTTCCATTCAAACACTGAGGAACAGACTTGCTGCAATTTGTGGTATTTTACAAAGAGAAATACCACCGTAGTCATTTGAAATTAAGAAATAGTAAAGTAGGAAAAGAATGCAGGAAATTGATGAAGAAATGAAACATTAAAAACCTTTAAAGCCATAAAAGAGTGCTGTGGTATGTTACAAGTACAGTCAGTTTGACACTGGCAAAAGCCACAAAACCAACAGCCCTATAAAATTCTATCCAAAGAAAAGATGCAACAAGAAAAATATACACACTGCTTTGTATTCTCTTCACACACCCCCTTTTTTTTTTTTTTTTAAGAGAAGAGACTTTCAAAAACTTGTCTTTTGTCAAGGCTGCCAATGGCATAGCAATTATGAAGGCAATTTTTGAGACATGTCATAGAACTCATTTCACACGGATGAAACCATTCCCAGATATTTGAAATATGGCTAGTCCAAGAAGTGAAGGCTCTATCATCTCCAGATGATTTTGAAAAGTGTTTAAATGGGAGAAAAACCCACAACACAGTTCCAACATCACCTGATAGACAATCAATATAAGGAGCTTATCTAGTATTTCTGATAAAGAAGAAAGTGCACCCGAAGTGTACATAGAGCAAAAGAATGTGTTGCTGAATTTCACATTCTTATGCCCAATCCTTCTGGCATTACAGTGCAATTCTATCTTTAACATGCTCAGAACATCTTCAAGTCCTATTTCTCCCTGAATTTTTTTTTCCTTTGCTGGCATGCCAAAATAATCTATGACTTGCAAAGCTTGCTGAATGCTTAGCAACACTAACATCAGATCCCAGTCAGCTTCATAAGGGAATGACGAAAACAGGCTACACTCTGTACACTGTCAGTTCTTCCTCCCTTTTCTGAGGGCTGGCATGACAGAGCTGGCCTGTCCAAACCAGATTCTGAGAAGCATGTTACTACCATTCCCTATAATCTACCCACTTCCATCCTTTTTCAAAAATCAAACTTATCAGAGTTGGTTTTCCATCTTGAGCAAAAGCAAGTTCAGTTGCTCTTGTATTGTGTAAGGAGTAGTTATGTGGAAAGGTGTCTTGATACAGCCACAACTGGGCTAATTTTCTACAGAAACTCTGCAGCATGTACCCAGTGTCTCCTATTAATCTGTACTAATGTAGTGCTGGGTCTTCACCTTCACAAAATGCTGTAGAAGCTGTATCAAAATAGTACTGGTTGCACGGTCCAAAAAAATCACTCACCTGAGAAGTTTCTACTCCTTGATTCATGTCCTTGAAGTTGCCCACAACAACAGTGTCCAAGCTGCTCAGGTATGGTTCCAACTACACAAAATAAAAATGTGAATTTACACTTTATACTTCACCTACAAATGAAAGTGAAGCAAAACAGAAGCTAGTTTACTTCAGTGAGCAATCTAACAAATTATTTCTGCAAATGTGACCCAGCTGGGCAGATTTTGGTTTAAGATAATTTCAAGCAAGAACTCGTGTTCTGAATTACTGCTCCACATAAACCATCACTAACTGCTAAGAATTCATGGGCTTACCTAGTGGTGAAGGAGAATATGGTCTAGAAGATCCTGTGGACAGCCTGCGCCCAACAGCCTGTGCGGTGTCAGCTGGTACTGGGGAGCAGGAGCCCATCTTCATGAAGCCCATTGGACTAGTATTGGAGCGCCTCACAACTCCAGCTCTAGCAAGGTGAGAATAAAGGTTACACACACTATAGTAACTGTAGTTCTCTAAGATAAGATTCAGAATCCCCTGAGTATAATGATCTGTTAAAGAAAATACTTAAGATAAGCTTCAGAATCCCCTAAGGAGTATAATGATCTGTTAAAGAAAATACTGATATTTCAAGAGAAAGCTCTGAAGCTGAAGCTTATTAAGCTAATAACTTAGGCTAAGCTTCCCCTAATGAAAATAAGCTAAATTTAACTCCCTTTGTTCACACTGACATTTTAGCCTGTTAACTGGAGAGAATTAAAACAGATCTCTTAGTACACAGATTCCTAATGTTCAAACAATGTGACCATCAAATTTTGCATTTTACAATCAAGTGAAATGTATTGCTGCAAATGTCTTGTTTTATGTCAACTAAGATTACAACAGTTTTCATTTTGGGTCTGGTATACAGGTCAGATAATTGAAAACATTATTTGGGAAAGGCACTTCCCCAAGTGTACGTATTGCTGCAAATGTCTTTTTTTTATGTCAACTAAGATTACAACAAAGTTTTCATTTTGGGTCTGGTATACCGGTCAGATAATTGAAAACATTTGGGAAAGGCACTTCCCCAAGTGTAGCAACTTTTATAAGATCAGAGATCCTCAAAAATAATTTTAGAAAAGTGCCTGGAACTATGGGCTTTGTTTTTGTGATGATCTCCAGAGTTCTGAGTAGTTTGTTTCTGTGTCTTTGACTTTGACCATCCCAATCCTGTAGAGCACAGGCACGGAGTAAGTCTGGCACACTAGAGCTCTGTAATAAGACAAGCTGGTTAACTAGCATGCCAAAAATTGTTTCCTGATATTCTACAGAACAACGCATTCATCTCATCACTAAGTGTGGGGAAACAAAACATAACTCATTACTTTCTAATCTATGATGTAATGCCATATAATACACAAAGATGAATAAAAAAAGCAAGACTTCATCTTTTTACCTTCTTGGGTTGCATTTGAGACAAAGAACAAGCTCATTTTGTTTCCATGAAAAGATCTCAAGTGCCAATCTATCTTGAGATTGTGAAGGACTATTAACTGTTATCACTAAAACGTCTCTTTAGTACATTTTTGCACCGAAAAAATGACATCAGTCAGAAAGCATGGACATCTGTCAGGGTACAAACACAAATCAGAACTGAGAAAGAGAAGTTCAAGAACCCCAAACCCCCTCACCTTGGTGATCCGTGGGGGTTTGACACGGGGCTGGCAGTGGAGGAGAGGTTCTGCTCGATGCGCTGGTAATTCCGCAGCTGGGTGGGAACCGGGATCGGCGCGGTCTCGCTGCGGGGGGACACCGAGGGCTGACAGTGCCTGGAGGTGGAAGGTATGGAGACTGGAGATGAACACAGGTAGAAAGGTCTCTCTCTGAACTGGACCATTGTGGAAACTTCCAAGAAAATCTAGGAAACGGGCTGCATCTGCACTCCCTGCATGCAGTGTGATCTTAGCTCGCTCTGATCTAGCTCTGACACCTCACAGAGCAGCTCAGAACTGTTTGTTCCTGGCCACCTTCTGTGCATTGGCTAGTACCAGAGCAGCAGCCAGAGCACCTCCTCAGGCACCACAGTGACCAACAGATCCTGCCGACTCCCTGCCAGCCCGCCCGCTGTTTACTGCACTTCAAAATAGCCTTCTAGGAAAACCCACTGCACTGGGAACAGGAAGTTCAGCAGCAGGGCTGGAATGCGTACAAAAGGCACTAAAGCACGGAGATATCCCGAGAGACACTGTGAACTTGCAAAAGAAAACATGTTATGTAAGCCAGCCCTGACAAAATGACCTGAAGCACACACCTGAACATTAATCCCCAGACTCCACTGCAGAGCATTACCCAAGTTCAATGACATGTCAGCGTCCTGCCTCACCTCAGTGTGCCACCTGATAAGGGAATGAAACTGCTGCAACAAGATCAGTTAACAACCCTTTTAAAGGAAGACAGAATTCAATGGAAAGAATTTCAAAGGAATGGGCTTTTTGGAAGATAATCAGTTTAGCACTGGGTCGCTAATTGACCACCCTTTCTGAGAAAGATTAGTAATTCTTAGAGGAAATGTGAAAAATGTTCTACCACAAGCTCTAGAAAACAAGTAGTTACAGCACTCAGCTGAACAGAAATCTGTGTTCCTGACTGTATTTGTCCTGTTCTCTCTGCTACTTCAACCTTTAAAACACTCAGCATGGAAAATGCCTTCCCCTGCTCTCACAGCCTTGCAGATAGACCCAAGCAAGCTCTGTGCACTGAGATAACTGGAGGCAGCAGTGCTGCTAGTGTGGTGGAGAGGCATGGCACAGGACTCAGTCTTCCACCTGGGCTCCCCAGCGCAGTCCCAAAGCTAAGATCTGGCTGGGCACCCTCGAGTCTGGTGTGGTTTGTTACTGGTCAGAGAGTACACAGTACAGATGTGTGAAGAGATCCAGAGAATAAAATTAGCAATGAACTACTGGAGAGTGAAGCACCTCTATCTATTCTGCCCAAGCCCACTGCAGCCTGAGAAGTGTTACAGCTTCTCCTGCTTGACATAAAGGTGTAAAACTACGAGGACAATTCAGTTTGATCAGCTTATCACAAAAATCCAAACTAAGCCAGAACAATTTCACAGTGCATAATCTTTTGTAAAAAAAAAATTAAAAAAGCACACACTATGAAAGCACATTTCTCAGGAAATAAACCCAAAACCCAGAAGCAGCATCCTGTAGAGTGTCAGACACTCTGCTTCCTCCCGACCATGCACCGAGCAGCCAGTTAGTTGTTGATTTTACTCAGCCAATAATGAAATCAAACTATTACAATACAAACACTGAAAGTGTGGACAGTGGCACGTTTCTAACTGCACACCCATGTAGCTCCTAATGTACAGATAACTGGCATATTTTCATAAAACTTGTAACTTTAAAAACTGTGATGCCTGAGAATTTAAGAGGCAATTATAATGTATTTATAATACATTGTACATGGCCAACCCCAAGCAAATGGATCTTTACAGACAAGCCACCCCAATTATCTGCCCTTAAACATAAAAGGTAAGACTAAAGCTGTATCGATAGCCTGTGTCAGCAGATTTCACAGACTGCACAAAGATCAGCACAAAGTAGCAAACTTTTCTTGTGACAAGCATTTCTAAAGAAATAATGCTGACTTGCAGCCCTGTAGTATTAGCACAAGCCAAAAATACACCCAACATAACAGCTTCATTCCTCATTTAGCCACTCATCCTCTTTCTGTTTATACTGAAAACATTATGAAATCCATTACTTGGTCAAACAACAAATCTAACATCAAGATTAAGCTTGACATTTTCCAATGTAATACAGCAAAGATTGCAGGCACCACTGACAAATATCAGTTCTATTCCCAACTAACAGAAACTTAGTCTACAACCATGTGGGAAAAAAAAGGACTTATTAACAGTCCTGCTGATGGAAAAGCTCCAAAACATGTTTAGTCTTTCAGGTGGCTTCTTCAGTGTCTTGTGAGACACAAAGATTAAATTTGTATTAATTGTTTGCAAAGACACACCCAGATACCAGACGCAAGACAATCCAGCCATGAGACAAATCCACAGCAATCTGGACTCCGTAAATTCCTCTTCTCTCACAACTACTTCTTAAAATGTATACTGCATTCAACATCTTCACTCACTAAATGAAGACTGTGCTGTGCTTCACAGTGCCAAAAAGGACAAGGCAGTTATATCTCTGAAGTTTCTGCATTCAACCAGTTCAAAATTTAAACAGACAAAAGAATGCTCTTTTTCCTTAAGGAATTCTTTTGGGGATGCAGCAGAGCCAGAAGCTAGCTACACAACTGTCAGCCATCAGAATGCATTAAGTGTCAAGAGCCTGGAATGAAGAGGTCTAGCTTCTATTTCAGTTCAATTTCCAATAGCCAGCCACATTTTAAAAAAACCCCAACCAACCAACAAACATATAGTAGCAGAGAAGCTTTTCAAGAGAGAGGAAGTACTAAGCCTACATCACACACCTGTTAGCTGTACCAGATGCAGTACTTCGAGAAGAGGCTGAGGATGGTTTCTGTACAGTTCCTGAGCTTCCAGAAATAGTTAAAGGCGACTGCCTGTAAAAACAAAATCACTCTCAAAAGACAGACCTTCACATCAGAGAAACTATCTGCTTGGCAGCAAAACTTTCTGAATTCAAGCCGTTTACATATTCATATTAAATTCAACCTGGCATATTAATCTTTAGGAAAGTCCACACAGCTACGTAAATCCACCACTGCCAAAAACCCCAGCAACCCCTTCTATGGCTGCAGGATGAATTTTAGAACATGAGACTTGTTTTGGCTAAGAGTCAGCACACTTACCCTCCACAGATCAAGAACTCGCTCGAAGCTCGCCTGCCAGCTGCTCCCAGTGGCATGTCACCTACAGTAAGCAGAACAACACACTGAAAACCCACGTCACAAAGCAGAATCTTAAAAAAAAAACCTCAAATATTACTGCTGTAGAAATAAGGACTTATGACAAGTTTCTATCAACATGTAAGTTTTTCACAAACCTTTTTCTGTATGAAAATATTCAAACGTGACCAACAACAACAAATGTAACTGAGGAAGGCAGTTCTTTAACAAGTCTCATCGTTGTTTGTTTTGTTGGGGTATTTTTGCTATACTAATAATTTTGAAATAATATCTATTTTTAAGAGTACAAGGCATCAGCATGGGGAAATTTACAGTAACAAATGACAGAAACCCATCAGAGATCGAGGCACTAGTTTAGTCAAATATTTAGCATGAGTTGGTGGCATTGTGCAGAGATCAGCTGAGGAGCTTCCTAGTGGCAATTCAGGTTTGGACAATGCTGTAAAATGGCAACGGGCTACATCCAAGTCTTCCTATTGGCTATGTCCAGTCTGATGCCCTACCTTTCATGTTAAATATTTTTCCTGGTTTTACCTGCACTTGTTTATTATCTAAAGCTCTACAGCAGGGACTATAAATGTTGTTAATCTGGAGGTAGCCACATTCCTGCCTCCACTAAGAGAACCCCTGGGTTTCTCAGCAGTTGTTTACAACTGACTTCTTCCTTCTACTGCCAAACCCCAATATCCTCCAGGACCTTAAACCACCCTGGTATGTTTGGCATAGCTGGCCACTCAAGTGAAGGTGAAACTGTTCCAGATGGACACACAGGCAAACCAAACAGTCTCCCTTCAAAGAGTAATCAAACTAAAGTTACAATGTGAATTGAGACACATTTAGAGAGAAGAGAACAAAACAGTAACAGGACACAAAAGTATGTTTTGTGTGGAAATCGTTTTAACATATAAAAAAAGGCAGGTTCTTACATGAGTGGTCTGAAGAGATATTGTGTGGGACAAGAACAAAGTCATCTGTGTCACAAGAGGAGTTCTTGCTACTGGTACTGGCAGAGTCTTTAGAGACTTGAAGATAGTTAGGAGGACCCAATGGAGGGGAAGACAAATTCTCTTCCTGAATGTGCTGCATGTCTGGCAGAGACTGGAGGGGGTTGGGATGGAAAAAAAGTTAAAAATCCACTGTAATCCAGTGATTCAGAATGTAGAATTGCTCTTTTAACTATGAAGCTTCTGAAGTAAAAATCATCACTAGCTCTGCACTAAAAAAAAAAAAAAGGCAGCCCAAGACTTAAGTATTTAGAAAGAAAATTTATTTGAATTTGGAAATTTCAGACACTGGGTAACTCTGTAGTGTCAATTTAGACAGTTCTATATTAGATAGGCTGTGAATTTAAACAATTGCACTTTATTCAATCACTCCTGATGATACAGATGCACCTCTTCCAAATACCACACAAAACTGAAATCACCAGTTTGTATCAATGCAAGGGGTCATACAGCCAAAAACGCCAGTTCAAAAATACCTGTACCATTCATTACATTGCAAGCCATATTAGCATATCTAAAGATTTGCTACTCTAGCATTTGATACATATATGTACTTTTTTGTTTAACAAAACTGAGTAACAAATACACCCCAAAGTACCACACAAGGAGCAAGGGAGAACAAAAATGTTGATGTTTATTCCTCTAGCAAAAGACAGAGGTATTCCCTGCTCTGTGCTCTTAAACACTATGGTTCACACTGTTCAAGAATTGAAAGATTTAAAATACAGCAACTCTGGCTAACCATTACAGAAAACATTTTCTGGAGATTGTTCTGTAAAACAGAGCACTTACTGGAGGAGAAGCAAAACGGCAGGAAGGAGAGCTCCCACAGGAGCTGCCAGAGACTGAGCCTGCGTATGTGGGCACTGGCACAGGACAAGCTAGAAGAGAAAAACCCGGGGGGAAAAAAATGGCGCTACGATTTTGAAAGGCTGAATTTCAAACAAACTCATTTCCTCAGTGCTTTTCATTCATAAACCCTTCTACAGTTTAAAAGCACAGCACATCCTTAAACACATAAGGGTATTTAAGTTCACTTGAAATGTCAAAGGAACTAGTAAATAAGTATCACATTTCAGTCTAGTGTAATACAAAAAAGGATTCAAAACATGGCCTCACAATAGAACACAACAACAGCCTGACTCAGGAAAACATCTCATAAACACTTGGTGTGATATCTGGCAGCTCCTTCTCCATTCTAGCCCCCAACATTCACCCTTTACACAAACAAGTGGAAAAACAAAACAACTTACATTTTTTGACCGTTGAAACCTGATCCAGGAAAGCGTGGTTGAAAAATGCTTCTATAGAACAAGAAACAACAACCATGGTGAGTAAATATACACAACACAGAATTTACATACTATGCTGCAGATGGTGATAAATGGTTGCCTTCCCAGAATCAATATTTCAGAGCCAGAGGGTGAAGAGCTTATAAAAGATTAAAGCTGACTATGTTATATGTTGTTACAGTATTTGGAAGGGAAATGAAAATCAATCTAATAACTTCAAACAACAGCCAGCAAGGCAAATCAGACCAAATTACTGGAGGACATTTTATGACTACACTTTAAGGATCATGTACACAAGAAGCTTCCTATACTCACCATAAAATTGTGTTCTCTATGTTTAATATGGTACCAACTCAGTTTTAATTTGCTCTCCAAAATCATGAGCATCTCACATCAGACACTGGAAGTGTTCTCACTTCTGCCTTTCCCAAGGATTGACACTTATTTTTGAACCCATTAATGGCAGAAAATCACAACAGAGCAGCAGCCATGCTCCTTCCCACTTCCCAACAGCAGAACAGGAACTCTGCAGCTGGTTCATAGCATAAAGCAGAGTGAAACAATTTCTTTACAATTTCCTCAGTTAACTTGTTAATTACATATAGAAACATTTTGCTTTTTTTGTAAATGGTTATGTTGAGATGCATTTAATTGAGGTAGCATAACCAGCTGGTTAGCAGTTTACATGGCAAGTTTTATTCTACAAGAAGCAACCTTCAGCTAGTTAGGAGAAATAGAGATGTGGTGGAAGCCAGTGGCTGAATTTGTGACATTTAATGTTTTAACAGTTGAGGAAAAACAATATTGTTTATCAGACCTAAGCAAACAATAAGGAAATAAAAACAAAAAAAGGAATCTGAGGCCTGCTGTATCTCCTCTTCCTTCAACAGCATTTTCTTCCCTGACCTGATAAGGAAGGGAGGCTCACTGCAACACAAGAACAATGTAATGATTAACTCCACCAGGAGGATCAGGTGTTCTCCAGCTTTTGTACAACACCTGCTGTTCTGCTTTATATTGCTGAAGATCAACAAGATTTCCAATGCTATTTTTACTTTAACAGCAGGCAGCTGGGCTCAGTTATACACTCTCCCTTTCACTCCCTTTGCTAAGCACATTCCAGAGCAGCCCCTTTGAGGCCCTTTAAGTGGCTCAGCCAGGGAAAACATGACTTTCATCACTATCATTCTGCTTTCTATTTTTTCTTTCTAAGCATAAATGCATTCCCCCATAAACAATGCAGTGAATTCCTCATGTTTGAGGGAACTGTAGGGATTGACACACCCAGAGTGCAAAATGGAATCAACTACTCAATGTGATGTATTCATTCTTATATATCTACAGATTCACATACCAGTTTCTGAATGCTGTCACTATAATTTGGGACATTTCCCCAATCATCATGAGTTTTTTCTGGATCTGACTTCTGCTTAAGTTTTCACACACAGCAGTTAAATCAGGTTATGTCAGTCACATCTATGTGATAAAACTGCAATAACATAGTGCCTTAAAATTTCAATAACCAGCATGAGTAAGATGACATACAAGCTGCAGCTCAGAGGAACTAAATCAGGATTTAACTTTTCAGTGGTCCTCTTCTAAAAATGCTGCCTGAGTTTCCATGGAAAAAAAAGCATTACTGCTTTTGCCATAATAGGTAACCAAAACCCCAGCAATAAAAAGGCTTTTTGAGACCCCAAATTGATTAACAGACAATCCAGCCAGTACAAAGCACACACAGATCTATACACCACTCGTGACTGTGAAAAGGCAACAAGTGGCAGCCAGTTTGAATGGTTCAGTAGCACCAATTCAAGGCCTTGAAATCTTAAGAATTTAAAACAATGTTCTACAACCAGAGATCTCCAGCTAAAGAGAAGAGGCCAAACAGCAATAAATTGGAGCCAAACAAGTTTGCTTTTGTTAAGAGGGTATCTATATAGTTCATACTACATTTAATATCCCAACTAATGCAAACTGCATTCCTAAACAGAGCTTGCAATAATGTCTGACAGTATGCAAACTTCAGTCACTGAGGAGTTCAAAAATTTGAGGGCTTGACAAAACAGAAAGATACAGCTGTTGTTTCTACAACTTTAGGGCTTAAAAAAAATTCACTAAAATAAGTCTCTACAGCTGTGTCTAAGCACAATACTAGAAACACATCTGTGCAAATATGAACAATTCTGATGTAGTATCATACCTCTCATTGCCCTCAGATGTACACAGATAAAACTATCAAGGCCAAATCAAACGTACATGGTTTGTACACCCATTAATACTGTCAAAATAATTGCAGTCTCCAAGAGAAAAGAACAGGGAGAAAAACCTTTAAAACAATTTTGCTTCCAACTTGAGTTCTTCCAGTACTTTGCTACGTTTCTGCAAGCAACACCACACAGATCAGAGATGTCTGCTCCCTGTCTGAGGTCAAAAGACCAGTTGAAAGGAAAGGAAGTAAGACTGTGATGTTAAATTTAAGGTATATTAGTTACACTGTGAAGAAAAAAAGAAAAGCCACAACTGAAAGAATTAAACTAATTTACATTTTACTGCTCATCAACAAAGCCATGATTTATGTGCATCACATTAGGTAACTACTGCTGGTCAGTATGATTTTTATTTTTGCTTACTCTGCTTTCTTTATGATAACCAAGAAGAAAAAAATGCTTCACTTCTCATGTAATTAGCTCTAGACAAAAGGTCAAGACAGTTATTCTGGTCACATGAACACAACTCACAAGGAAAGTCAAGACAGCAAGAGGAAAAGTTACATACCAAAGTCCATTCTATCTTTTTGGTTTCTCTGAAGCAAACCCAACAGCAGGTCAGCCAGATAAGCTGATGTTTCCCTAGGAATGCTGCACACAAGAGGAAGTAAAACATGCATTAAATTTAATGCATGCATTAAATAATGCATAGCACATTAAATTTCAGGAAGTCAGCATTCTGCCATGGGCCTAAGTCTTCACTGTACATGCTCTGTAGCCTTAGTACAGCACCCTTTCAACTCAGCAAGGCACAGTGCAGCCAAGATGCAACCTGAGTCACTGGTATCACACCTCAGCCTTGTAAGACAGCAACATCAAGTATTTTTATGAATCCCAAGCATTCCCAAAGATGAAAAAGTGTTCAATCAACAAATGCGACAGGAAAGGCCACGGTGACATACCTAGGAATCAAATTCCTGTTCTTTTCATAAAACATTCTCAAATCTTGAGGACTATTGGCCTGTTAAATAAAAATGTACATTAATTAAAGCTCAGTTTCATGGAGAAAATAGCTTTTGTACCTCTGCACACATACACAGACAGGAGGCTTTTGCATAGGGGCATTACAGGAGAGAACCCCAAGCACAGCAGAGACTTCAGTACTGAGTATCCTTCTAGGCTTCCTTCAGATTTAACACACTGATCTCACAGACTAAGTATAAGCAACTTCTCCTTTGGCATCCTCAAACATTTTGGCCTTTGAAGCATCAACACCACACTCAGCCATCACTACTTACTTCTGTTTTCAGGACTGGAATGAAAAGCTCTACGAATTTCCATGAGACTAAAATGAGGGAAAAAGAAATAGTGTTACCTGAAAAGGTGGTTTTCCAACAAGACACTGATAAATCACAGTTCCTATGCTCCACAGGTCTGCTTTAGCATCATAGTGTTGAGACATAATCACTTCAGGGGCCTGGAAAGAAGCAGCAAAATCTCAAAAAGGGAAAGAAAAAAGCAAAGCCAGCAGTGTATGAATTCCACAGTCCTGTCAAAGCAGCAGTACCAGAGACCACTTTATTATAAGACAAAATTAACATTCTAATCTGCACCATATGACTTGAAAGGTAACATTCTATCTAAAATGAAAACTACATTTCAAAACCACAGAAAACTAGAAATGTTGATGTTTCACAGAAAGCATCTGGCAATCAGCATGTATGGGAATAAGCAGTATGTGTTATTTGCTCAGTTTATGCAGTTCTTGTGGGTAAATAACCAAGCTTTTCATAAGGATTATCATTATCACCATTTTACACACGCAAAACCAACACAAGGGAAAGCAAAATGATCTTCCCTTGACCATACTAGTGCCTGCATTTGATCACTTTTTACTTTCTTAGAAATTGGGAAAGACATAATGTCCTCTTTTCAGGGGAAAAAAAAAAAAGTATGTAAGTGGGAATGAAACTACTTTGCCAAAAGATTAATACTAAGATGTACTGCCCTTTCATTCTCTAAGATTCTTCCTCCCCACAGCACTAAATGTTCAATGTCACTCTGATTTTCTGATCTCTAAATCACAAGAAAAAAAAAAATGGAGCTACTAAAACTATGGCAAGGTGAACTGCATACTGCCCCTAATACTTCTGAAGCAACATTAGGCATCTGCCAGTCTGCAAGCAGCAAATGATTTAGGTCTGGTAGAGGAATGTTGGAGATAAGCCCTATAATCTGAAACACACTCTTACTTACCATGTACATAGGGGAACCACACAGAGTTGCAGCCATCATGTTGCTATGCAGATAACGAGCAAAACCAAAGTCAGCTATGTAAAGAAACATATTTGTCAATTAAAAGAAAGATAATTTTCAAATTTTAACAGTTTAGACATGCTCTGTTTCTACTGACATCTGCTACAATTATGACTTAGAGAGAAAAAGAGAGGTATAATATATAGCCAACTACATGGAATAGAAAAATCTATGTTACACTGGAAGACTCCTGTATTATCTTCCAAACAGCAAGCCAGAACACAGCAGTGGCATCATTTGCACAAACTGCTGCTCAGTCTCTTCCCCAGCTGCAGAACATGCTGTCTGGCGTCAGCCGGAAAGGATTAAAGTCTGTGCCTAAATATAAATGGTTCATTAAGACTGATGAATATGCAATCTGCTTCAGTGAAATCACATCAGGTAGAAGTGCAAGAATTCAAGTTTCAGATGCTTGAGTTTTCCACGTAGGCAAGAGCATTTGAAACTATCAAGTAAGGACAGCAAGAGAATAAGTTTTGTCTCCTCTGTGCTGTTTAGAAGATGGAGGAGGTTGGAACAGATTTCAGATTTTGGTTGAGCAAAATCACAGAAAAGAAACTTGTTGAAAACAAGGTATTTTTAAATGGACACTTAACAGACAATGGTGGGAGATTAAAACTCCTGAAGCGTCCTCTGGAGAGGAGTTTGGTAGTAACCTGAATAGTTGACATCTCTCCCTGGTTACAATGCCAAACCTCCTTCTGCCAAAAATAGGTCATAACCTACATTTCTAAACTTCTCAAATAACCCTTGGGGGGGGGTCTAACAAAAAAAAAAAAAAAAAACAACACAAAACAAACCAGCTGGAACTGCAACAGGAGTCTTGCATGCACCCAGATTTGAAATGGGCTAAAGGCCACTTCAAGTCTCAAAGGTTACAGATTTATGTCTAATTAAAATAGTCTACGACTAGAAACATCAGCTAAATAGCCTTCTTTTTTTTCCTGCAGACTTCATCAAAAAGGTCTTTATGACTCAAATCTTTTTTATACTGAGAATCTGCATTACAGCATAAAGCTCATCATTCTAGACTTGGTGCCTGATTTGCATCAATTCAATACACACCAAATCCAGTACACCCTCTGTGCTTTAACTACAAAGACACTTCTGAGCAGGGAAACAATCCAACAATGGTGACTTCCTTACAGCTCAGAGAACAGGATATTTACCTATTTTGATGCGTATGCCACTGACACTCGACTTCCTCCGGCTGGTGTAAGACAAGAGAATGTTCTGTGGTTTCAGATCCCTGTGAATGATCCCTTTACTGTGCAGGATACGCATGGCTGCTGCAATCTGCTGGAGGAACACTCGGATGGTGTCTTCACTGAGAGTTCCTTTAGCTGGAAATAACATACACATTACAGATGAACAATTAAATATCATGATCTTTGGGCAAAAAGCTTCACGGTGATCAAAGGTGAAGACAATGACAACAATCAAACTGCAGTGAATTGCATTCAGAATAACCCAAGCTGCAGTGTTTCTTTACAAAGATATATACTCTCAACAACAATACACATCTCCATAGTTCTACACTAGCTACAGTACTCTGCATTAGCTGTTCTTACAGTAGTTTATTCAGGTAACACAGTAATTGTAAAACTTCTCAATCATCATTAAATTGTAAACTTGCTAAAAAGGCAAAGGAGCCAAAAAAACAGGAGAACTTCACAGTTCAAAACGTTAAATGTATCTACAATCATTTTATAACCTGAAGCCATAAAACCTGTTCTTTAAATAAATTTTTATGGGGATGAAGATAACCACTCTGCTCAAAAGTTTCATCCGTGGTAAAATTTATTTTAAAGGGGGAAAAAAAAACCCTGTACTTTTCAAAGTCTCTTCATAAGGTATTATCTCATGCTGCAGTCTGAAAAATTACTAAATGCAGGAGCTGGATGATGCTGTAGGAGCCTTTCCAAGGATTTTCATGGGAAGTAAATTAGGCTTTTAATATACACAGTTACCATAACAATAGCTGTTCACAAAAAGATTTCTTCAACATACTGAGACACAAAAGCACGCAGAGGAATATTTTCATCAAGAAAAATATGATTAACATCTCTGGCTCAAAATTTTGTTTGTAATAACAACCCACGAACAGAAAAGTATTTAAACCACAAAAAAAAAATCTCATGAGAACATGACTGGATTACAAGAATACAGAATATAAACATGTAATGTTCTATCTGCTTAACAGGGAAATAAAATAATCAATTACCTTGTAAGTAATCTGCCAAATCCCCACCATTGCAGTACTGTTAAAAAGAAAGGTTTTTATTCAAAAAACAAGCACTGAAATACTTGCTATCTAATTTTTACTTTGTAATCCTATCATGAAAATTACAAGATCCTTTCCAGCTCTTTGCCTTAAAATTTTGTCAATTGTTAGTAATTAATAATTTGAGGTGCAATTCTTCATCAATACAGTATCATAAAATGAAACTGAATAATTTATGGAACAAACCCTGCTGATAAATTTAGTAGAGCATAGAAAATTAATAATCTAGTTTTAAGAATTGTTTGTTTTAACAAGTCATGGTTATTTTGAAGCTGGATAAAAAAGTTTTGTCTAAAAATCATCTCTAAAATTCAACCAGAAAGAAACATGTCTGTTAACACATACCTCCATTACCAAAAAGACAGAATTGGGCATTTCCTAAAAGACAAAGAGAACAAATCCCATTGAAGGATGCAACAAGACAAAGCCTTTAGTACCTTCATTAACCAAGTGTAACATGACATTTTTCAATCAGCTGAGACACCTTATGTTGGAACCACTGTTTTAGAGGGTAGCAAATACACACAGTGCCCACCACTAAATATTTCACATTTTCAAAAGCAACATGTAGGTAACATCTGTATGTCAGTCCCTTAGCTTTCAACTGCCTTGCTCTGCTCTGTCAACACAAGCTCTATACTAAGAGCTCTTACAAATAAACAAACCTTGTCTCTCAGGCATCACTGAAATCAGTCACTAACAGGGCAGTAATATTTAGCTGCAAATATACTGGACAGAATTGCAAACTGTAAGTGGGACAATTTGGCTGTGACAACCAATCTTCTGAGGAGGAATTCCAAAGTTACATTCCCTGCTTCTGGGTAAAACAAGGTTTGGCTCTGCCATCTGACAAGCCAAAGGTCAGGAAGAAATATCAGAGCAGTTAACTGTCTGGAATAAACTGATTCCAAAATGCTACTTTGTAGGATAATTAAGTCAGGAATCATGCATACTTCTGTAGAGTATCTCCCTCTGCAAATCACGGGCAGAAGGGTGCCCCTGCCATGGGCCTGAAACGCCTCATGGCAGAGGTGTGATTTGTCACAGCAGGCCTGCTGAGACTTCCCAAAGCACTGACCTCCTCTGACCTGCCTGCAACTTGAATTCCCTCTCCTGTAACCAGGGCAAAGTTACTGAAACACAGATTAGCTAACTTCTGCTGTCAATTATCTACACACACCACAAAAATGCAGTAAATATGTCTGTGCCTAAGCCCAACTGTAACGAGGACATTCCTTTTCACAAATATTTACTTTGTGTGAGGGGAGAAGGAGCCTACCTGTCTATGCCAACAATCAACATTGTTTCACACAGTCTCCTGCATAAAGTGGATTTGTTGTGCCTACAGAGTTGGAAACA
>NW_008631589.1:0-230 GCF_000691845.1 Merops nubicus
CTCCCGCCCCTTCCACTTCTAAATTTTTTTTCCTCATTTTTCCCCCTCCCTTTTAAAATTTTCTTCCTTTAAAAAAATCGCCTTTTAAAAAATTTCTTCCTTTCCCCCTCCTAATTTTTTAAAAACTCTTAAAGTTTTCTTCTTTTAAAATTTCCTCCCTTTTTTCTCCTTTTTAACTTTTTTCCCTTTTTAATATTTTCCTTTTTAAATTTTCTTTTAAATTTTATCCT
>NW_008631589.1:356-18685 GCF_000691845.1 Merops nubicus
TAAAACTTTCTCCATTTTTATTTTCTCCTTTTAAAAAATTTATCTTTTTTAATACTACTTTTTAGGTTTTCTTTTTCCTCCTTTTATTTATTTATTTTTAATATTTTCTCTCTCTTTTTTTTTTATTTTAAGGACCCCTGTCCCAGTCAAAGCAGGCACTGAGCACACAGGTCACTGATTTCTTTAAGGGCACGTCCCAGACTGCTGCACAGACACCCAAGTCCAGCAGCACCAGGTGCCAGGGACACCCCAGCTCGGGACTGGGAGGGTGGGGAGAGGGGCTGGGGAAAGGCTCACTCTTGGGAAGGAGAGCGTGGTTGTCACGAGAGCAAGGGTTCTGACCCTCTGCACAAAACCTGCCCAAAAAAGGAGTTTTGTGACTTGGGCCAAGCCCAGCAAGTTTGACTTCTCCTTTTCTGGGAGGTCAGGGAGGGCCCCAGCCAGCTGCGGCACCTTACAGGTGAATAGTGCCTCCACTTCTGCTGTTGCTTTTGTTCCCCAGGAAGCTCTCTGCTCCCAAAACCTTTAAGCATATGCTGGTTTTAAGGTTAAATTACGATGCTGCTCTTTTGCCAGGTGCTGCAGTCATGCTTGTGTTTGCAGGCACGGGCAGGGTGACACGTATTTTGGGAGGCACCTGACCTGGTCACCCCAGTTCATTTAAGGTACCAAGTGAGTTGCCCAGATCAGGAGCCTGCTCACCCCAGGCCCATGGCATGGACAGCAAGAAGAAACAGGGACTCACTACGACTTGCTTGGTGTCACATAAGATCACAGCCAGCCTACAGGTGCCTGCTTCCCTCCAGCTCTCATCACCTCTGAGGGCTCAAGTCACAATTAGAGAATGCAGATGTTTCTGATGAACCAGGACAGAGGTTTTTCTTCAGGTTTGAAGAGTGCCTTCATCCTGCTTCCCTATTGCTGTTATGGATACAGAATACAAGCTACGCCCTCAATTACACATACTCATTTTGCTGTGTTAACCTGTACATGGGTGTTGGCAGGGAGTCCCAAAGAAGCACAGGAATCTTTCTGTCCACACCTCAAGTCATGAAAGGGTAGTGAAGCCTTTGCATTTGCATCAGCCCCTCAAATGGTATTTGTTTTCCAGCCCAGGTTATCCCACTCCCTTGGACATCACTTCTGTGGGTGGCATATCCTGCGTGACATAGATGGCCAAGTCCCATTTGCAAGGTGATTTTGGCAGATTAGGCACCTGAGTGTCATTGACATCCATTGACTCTGAGCTTTACCACCACTAAGGCATTTAAAGCCCAGCCCGAACAGACAGTTTAGGCTACGAACTCCTGTGTGAGGTCCTAACTTCCCTCAGACACCAACAGGGACATAAAACCCTAAGCAAGAGTTACAAGTCTAAATCCTTTGTTGTAAGTGGACCTTAGTCTTAAAGCCCATACTGAAATATTTAGATTCTAAATCCCTCTTTAATTTGATGTAACATCTGAAACATCTTTGATGGGACCTGCACCATTTGGAAATGGAGCTTATTCACCTAGATTGCCTTTGTCTTCTGAACAGAAGAATGATTAAATTTTCATCTACACCTTGAAATTCAACTCTGAAGTCCCCTGACAGCTAGAAGCAGACTTTTTAGATGCTCTTTCCTGCTTTATCATACAGAGCATAAATTTGTCACACACCAGAAATAATTTGAAGTGCAAGGTGACCAGGACAGGCCAGTGCATAAACTAGATAATTGTTAGTAACAACTGCCTGATCAATTCTCTGCCACTTGGTCAAATTTTATCAGGTTTTGCATTTTCAGAGGTGAAAGTGTGATTCATAATTCCTGTCCCATGTAATCTTCTGACACCTTATGGACACTAATAATTAAAATCAACACACATTTATTCCAGCATCAAAATAAGGCTTGTAAATACAAGCTAACCTTTGTGTGACAAAAATGAAATAGAATGCTGAACTGGTTTTACAGACAAGATATTTTAACATGTGTATCCACAGACAGGAATAGTTTTTCACTCTTGAGTCTGGGAATGCTTATCTTGTTCAGTGATTGAGAGGAAGGGTAATTTCTGTCTACACTAAAACAAGCGTGTGGTTTTGGGTGTATGGACAACAGACAGCTTCTCATTGCCAGACTAAGATGTCTCAGAGTAGGCACAAAAAATCAGACTCTGGTAGAGTAGCCCCCTTTGAAGAGTTAGTTAAGAGAGGTTTATGACTAGATCCAGTGAAGGATTTACAAGTGTTCAAAGTCAGTTGTCTCAGCACTTAACTTTCAAGTGCCTTGCCCCACGACTGGCATCCCTGATGTTGTGTTTGGCACCAGGGCTCACTATGCCATGAAAGGAGAAGGAGCACACGGACAAATCTTCTGTGCCTTGCCCAAAGCCATGCCGTCCAGCAAGGGACAGGAACAGCAGAGAAGCCCAGGCTTGTGGTTAGGTTGGGAAATGTGAGTTATTGGTTTTAACTGAGAAAA
Organism: Merops nubicus; assembly: GCF_000691845.1. Lineage (NCBI taxonomy): Eukaryota > Metazoa > Chordata > Aves > Coraciiformes > Meropidae > Merops > Merops nubicus. The sequence goes on from NW_008631589.1 coordinate 2,821, forward strand.
TCTTTTAAACTAAGAAAGGAAAAGTTTTTCCTCTGATTTTTCATGAAGAGTGATGAAAGGACAGCTGCCCGATGTCTTTCAGATGGAGGATTCCCCTGCTTGTTCTTCAGCCACCCCACAATGAATGCGAGTCCAGAAGGATGGCAGATGGCACATTTTGCTGTCACAACTTCCAGCTTGGGAAAGGTCCTCCTGACATTGGAGAGGGAGATCTACTTTTAGCTCTACAGTAGCAGATATTCATTTGTTTCTGTCAGGTGGGACATAAAGATTGTAATTCGACCTAAAATATGACACCTATTTTCTTTTTCTATATAACCTAGAGTACCTTGGGGGTTTTTGTTATCATTCAAAGAAGTTAAGCTTTGGCTTTGAAATTATTTCAGCGTTGTGAGTTTTCTCATACTTGAAAGATGAGACCAGCTCCTTGAGCTAACTCAAGGTGATGCAGTTCCCAGGTCAGTCCCAGGAGGACCATCGGCAGGATCAGCTGTGGCAAGTCAAAGGTACCTCTCGCTGTTCAGCACACAGCCCCTTCTGAGCTTCTGATCCTGAACCTGCTGAAGTTGTGGTGGGACAGGTTTCTATTCTTTCAAGGTCTTTTTGCTGAACTGTTGGTGAATTATGTGATGGATTCCTCTGTGTTTGTTTTTTTTTTTTTTAGGAGGAGTTAGTTCTGATTCAGCTTAAAAAATCTTTGTCAGCCCCAAAGGCTTCTCACCTTCTTCTTCCCATTCCAGTGTAGAAAGACAAGGAACCAAACCCTTTGAGGGTTTTCCACTTAAAGCAAGGAGCACATGAATTCATTTCTACAAAATTGAAGCAGGTTCATCAACAACAGGGTATTTAATTAAAACTGGAGTAGTTTTCAGCAGTGCTAGAGAATAAGTAGACTCAGTGGATTCTTGGTCCCTCTATAATTCACAACCCCCTTCATGTAGATGCCAATGTTTTGACTTGGCTGACTAGCTTTAATATTTGGGTTTAAAACTTCTGGCCCATGTGTTCTGTTTCCTCAGGGCCCTCTAATCTTTAACTTTTACCATAGAAAAATCTTAATGTTTTCAAGGTTCCACCTTGCTAGCAATATGTTTTGAATCAGATACACTGCACTGAGACTATTTTGGTTTTAAAAAAAGAAAAACCTTCTGGTTTTATTTCTGCAGGTATGAGTAAAAATCAGAGAGATCCTGTGTTCAGAGCTTGTCTTCTCTTGATAGCAGACAGCATGAGCACTGTAATATGGATCAGTGATACAACATGTTTTTCTTCATTAGAAACACAACCTAGACATTAAAAACAGCCCGCTGAAGAATCAGATTCATTTAGTAATCATGTAATTTCACAATCAAGGGGTTACTATCCCTCTCTCTACCCCGTCCTCCCTTTAAGACTGCCCATTTATGGGAGAACATCTGATACCAATAAGTTTATGATACCTATTTCTAAAAGCAATGCCTGCATTTCAAATGTGGCTTTAGCAGTTGAGTTATCAGATCCAGCACTGCCTGCAGATGGGATTTATCTTCACTAACTTTAGCCACATAGTGGTTAATGTGTAGGCCAAGTCTGGGCTCCTTCTGTATTCAGTGGAGAAGGATGGAGAGCAATTCTTAAGCACCTATTAAAGGGAGGGATGAGTCACCTTTTGAAGTTGCCTGCATCACTCAGTTGATTACAGCAGGAGGCCAGGCAGCTCACTTAGTTACAGCCTCCCTGACCAGATGGATGAAGTTAGGGTAGATGGGTCCTCTCCTGCCTCTCTGCAGGCAGTGCAGGCAAGGACAAGCTGCATTCAGCACTCAGGACTAGCCAAGATGAGCTGTTATTACTGAGTGTGAATGTGCTCTGCCCATGTCAACCAAAACCTCTCGGACAGGCTCACTTTGAAAAAAGGGGCCTGACTTACACCATAGCCAGTGGCAAAATGCTGAGGAAACCTGAGCTCAGCCCGCAGCTCATCTGATCAGTTTGCAGTCATGCTGACTGAAATGCAGTGTTACTTTGGTACCCCTTTATTTGCCAAGGCATGAAGTCTAGTTTTTCTTCACTACAGGGTAAGCTGAACCCTCCATTTTGTTCAGATATTTTCTGCATAAAGGTGTGAGTCTAGGAGCCAGGCATTGAAGGAAATGTCTGAGACTCATCATAAAACCAAAACAAAGACCTCTAAAAACCAGAATGAAAACCTGGCAGAAATGAATATAGGAATACCTTCTCCAGTGGAGGTGCTGGGGTGAAATACACCCATTTACCAAGGGCTGGCACACACATCTTGTAAGAGTTAGATTTACACAATGCTAAACTCAAAATTTCTCTGTCTGCCCAGTTAGTGAGACCTCATGGGCTGAGAGGTATGATGGCAAGGGAGCTGCTGTGCTGGGCTGTGGTGGAGGAGACACACATACCTTAAAGCCTTCTTCATATGTTTCACTCTAAGGTTCATGTGTCAGCCGGAGCCAGGTCATGGTGGAATCAATCACACCTGGCCTGGGAAGTCAGCAGCCTTGGACATCCTGCAGCACCAGGCTGGAAACAAGCAAGCTGCCAGAGCCACAGCGCAAGAGAGGGTCTGGACAGGTAAGTCTCAAGAGTAGAGCATGACACAGGGAATGGCTGATTAGCAGTGGCAGAAGCAGAAGAGTAACCAAGCAACAGTTTCTTCAACAGAACATATCTCAGGAGACCCTGTCACCTTTATTGAAAATTTCACTCCAAATCTCTCTCTGGAGAAGCAGCAGAAGCAGATGGACCCTGTGGACAGAGAAGGAAATATCCACCTGCTCAGCTATAAGAACTCTAAGTGTATTACACATAAAATCCATATTCTTCTTCTTTCACCATTCAAGCTATTGAAAATTGCTCAAACCCAAAATGAAAAGGTTTTTTTGCAAGATTTGAGTCTGTTTCAGATGGTGTTCGGCAAACTAGTCGAAGTTTAGAATTGTGAAGCAGCTAAAAGATTTATCAAGCACTAAAGGAGACCTGCAGTCTTTTCTCAACACACAAATCTCTCCTTTTAAGCTCTTCCTCAGACATTCAGCCACAGTTAAGCCCACCAGACTAGAAGAGGCTCCTTGGTCTAGCAAGATCTCCTCTTATCACAAACACATAGATTTGTCTTCAACTTTATGTCAGGTTCGGTCTTAAATCCTTAGATGCCATTAGATTCTTGGTTCTCACTCTCCCCCACAGCAAGATTGATGACTGTAACAGCTAGGAAATATTTTCTGGGTTTGATGAATTCTTGTGGCTAGCTTGTATCTTCTCAGTCCTACTTTTATTTTTTTTTCCCCCAGCTTAACAAGCCAAGTTATTCACGCCTCCTCTTGTTTCCTCTTGGTCAAGTTTGCTGTGTTTCTGCACAGTGCTTCCAGCTGGAATTGAGTTTTCCTGCCCATGGGTGCAGAGCTGCACGCAAATTCTCATCAGGTTTCCTGCTAAAGCATTAACACTTTCCAGTCTCTATCTCACCAGGTTTTAGTTACCTGTTTTGAAGGCTGGGTCATACTGTAGCAGAATCACCTTGGATAACGTGGCCAGGTATTTCTGCTCACTTGCAAGCTTGGAACAACAAGGAGAAATTGTACTGTTAGTCCTAACCTTGCTATTAATATTAAAAAAAAAAAACAACAAACAACTTCACCTGTTTTTAGAGTCTTGAAATGCTTTGCATTGCATTAATGACACCTCCCAATGTTGTGCCATCACACAAAAAAAAAGCCTGTATTTATGTCATGATCATTTCTGAACATAATAAACAAGATTGGCCCCAACACCTCATTTGAAGAGCTCTCCAAATTGCTTCTCTCCAGCTTTGTAACACTTTTTTTCCAGTAGTGTCTGAATGCTACGAGCCAGATCCTTATTAACCATACAGTTTTTCTGCAGAGCTCCTGCTAACAAACAATGTCTTCTGTGCCACTGTGTCAAGTGCTGTAGTGAAATGCAAGTAGACAGTATTTACCCTGTTCTCTTTGTGTAGGACATCATCTTGTCCAAGAAAGTTTAGGAGGATTTTGGTGTGATCTTTCCTGTCACATTTTAGTCCTGTTTATCACCTGGTCTTTCTTGTAAAAGACTTAAGCTGATGTAGCAGTACCTTTCCTGAAGTGGTAAAAACTGGGAAGCTGGACAAACCAGTCTTTCTGTTTCGCTTGTTATGCAGATTTGAGCAACTTTTAGTAGCTCAGCTCGTAGAAGCTCCAGGCCTCTTTCACGTCTTAATGCCTCGACTCTGCAATCTATCTGACTTTACTAATCAATTCCATGAATTTACCAAACTTTGCCCTTTTGAAATGCAAAACCTTATTAATGGAGTTATCTATCTGTTCCATTTAATTAGGAAGTGTCAGTCCCTGACCACTTGAGCCAAGGTAATTTTTTTCTGCAGTTATCGGTTACCAAACCCAAGGCTCAATCATCATCATTTTTTACTGGTTCTGTGAGAATTTTATTAAGAAATTTGCTGACTACTACATCCAGAACTATCTGGATTCTGTCGTCATTAGTGGCGTTTGCTCTTTGATCTGCATTTGGAAAGGCAAAAATCTCCCTGCATGATACAAACCCAACAGAGCTTGTCTCTGTAATGACATTACTGCTGACTTTACCCATAACCAGAGCCAAATCAGGAGGCTCTCACTTCCACAATACTCTCTTTTACCAGGTTTCTCCAATGTGATCTTAACTGTAACAAATTCTGCTTTTTGCATGCTGTCCCTTCTGCACATCCTTCCTCGCAGCGTTTCGTATCATTAATGTGCAGCTCTCTGCCACCACCTTCACCTTTCTCTCTGCCTTTCTGAATAATGCATATTGCTCCCAGACCAGTGTTCTGGCTGTGATTGCTGTTCTGTTGCTGCCTGTGGGTACCTGTCCTGCCCAACGTCCTGACAGCTTCCTTCGTGCTCTTCCCTTTTTTGGGATACTCGTTGTTAAATATTTCTGCGCCCCATTCCACAGCTTTGTGAAGAGCTGCTCCTGACGTGCACTCTATCGCTGTTCTCATCACAGTTTGCACTTTCTTCCTTCCTACTCCCCACCATTCTCATCACTGGAATTTCTTTATCCTTTGGCACACCCTTGTGCACCTAGGCTTTCTCTTCTGGTGTTCTGTGGGCATGTGGAGATCATTCAAATCTTTGACTCTGTACCCTTCATTTCTCAGTTCAAAGCTCTGCTTATCAGTTCTGCCAGACTTGTTTCCAGAAGGCTATTTCCACAGTTGCTCAGACTGAGCCTCTCCTTCAAAAAGGATCTTCTTTCAGTAAACACATCCCAATGGTCAAACATTGCCACTCCTTTGGCTAACAGTTGATCTTCCTCAAAGCACCTTTTTTTTTGGCCTACTTTTTATTTCCTATAGCATTAGGAAATGCTAGACCGTAGCGCTCTTTTTAAATAAGAAAAAATTAAAAATAACAATTACATTTGCCCCAAATCCCCAGTAACACAATTTTAAAAGCAAACTCCCTCATGCAAGCAGCTATCCCAGAGAGACAACTGAGATACAACCAGAACCAGCAGTGAGTATTCTGTTCCCCTCCCCTCAGGATTTCTTGTCTGTGCAGAGAGTTGTGCCATCCTTGCTCTGTCATTCAGAAGCACAAAAACAATTGCCTAAGGTAGAGAGAACAACATCAGGGGAAAAAAAAAAAAAGTCTTTTTGCTGGTTTATTATTTTGTTCATCAAAACGGTTCCAGTGCGGTGGCTCCGTTGGTATTTTATTAGTGAAGCTTTGCTGCCAAGCCCTTTCACATGGAGTGAACAAGGTCTAATGGAATAGCAGAGAGCAGGGACTGCACCGTGTCCGTTCTGCTTTGGAGGGTGATTCAGTGGGGGTGGCTTTCAGACCACACCAGTCTGGGGCAGAACTGAATGTGACATGAGAAAGGGCAGGAACAAGCTACAGTGGACGCCCTCATGACTGTCCTCTGATCACAGAACTTCCTCAGGAGTCAGCATTTCTGAGCCACGGGTTTAGCACAAGTTCAGCAGCCACTTCTAGCAAACTCCTTTTTCTCCATCTATCTCTCCTCTCCTCTCCTCTCCTCTCCTCCAACGTGCCCAGGGCTCGTTCAAGTCTCCTCTCCTCTCCTCTCCGCTCCTCTCCTCTCCTCAAATTATTTAGGAGTGTGTAGTTTCTACGCCTGGTTCAGTCCCCATTTCACCCCATGGACTTCAGGCAAGCAATTTCAACTCTTTGTCTCATTTTCAGCATCTGTAAAACCGGAAACACTCTCACATTTACCTGTCCTTCTGGGCTCACAGAGGGTTCCTTAACAAGTCTGCAGCACGCTGATGTAAGTGTAAAGCACGGTTGTTGAGTAACTATGATCAGCACAGGAATAGACCTGGAAAGACTTGAAGAAAGTTGGCCGTTAACCACATTTCTGTCAACTGTCTGTATGTATTCAGAGACCACCCTGCTTAAAGGTGTCTGAGGAGCATGTTTCAACCAGGGTGTTGGCTCCCAGGGCTGCAGCTGGTGGGCTGTATGGTCAGGCAGGTGATGTGCTGGTCTTCTCCTCCTCCTGCCTGCCTGAAGGAAGGCTCTGTGCAGCTGCAGTCTGCTGCCACCCTGTTTCCCCCTCTGCTTTCTGCTGCCCAACAACTGTACTCTTAGCAGAAGAGTGAACACGAAAAGTTCATATTGGAGGCTGAGTCCCTCTTTCTTTAGCTTATAGTTAGACGTGTCCCTGCAGCTTAATGGAGCCCATTTCCTAAGGGTGAGCCCAAAAGTTTCCAGCTGTAGGATTTCCCTCTTAACCCTTTTTCCCCTAGATGAAACATAAGCTCTTCATTATTTGTACCTTTAAAGGCTGAGAGGGAGAACCTCAGAAGGAAAAAAAAAAAGCAAACAACCGTCTAGCTACACTAAATACAAAGATACCACCTCTGGCTCAGCTTGTTCTCTAGCTGCTAATCACTAGAAGCTAGGAGGGTGTATCGGAGAACAACGGCTGCATTTTTTGGCTTTGTATTTTTCCCTAAACATCTGCTATTAGTCACCATCAGAGGCAGGAATCTAGAGAGACGTTGGTGTGATCCTGTATGACCGTTCTTACATTTTGAGATTATGTTCTGATAATTTGGCCTTACACAGTCTCAGGAAGCCAAGACATGGTCACGTCTGGGCAAAAGGGCATGGATCAAATATTGCTGTCAAAACCCATTCACTAGTATTTTGGAACGAGCACATAATAAAAGTGATGAAGAATCCACCCTTCAGCTTGGCTGTTTGCAACAAATATTGTAAGGGTATTAAACAAAACAATGGCTTGTACTCATCTGGCTCTCCAGATGTTTTCTATGACTCTTATTTTCTATCAATCAGTTAACCACGGTTTTTGCTTTCCTTAGCAACGTATTTCCAAATCACAGTCAAAGAAACTAACGGCAAATAATGAGGGCTAGATTGTATTTGATTGCTGCTAGCTGCTCATGGGAAAGGAAACTGCATGAAGTGCTGCCAATCCTTCACACTGGCAGGCTGGCCAGGAAGGTTCCAGCTCCCCTGACTGCCCCTCCAGCACGCTCCATGCCAAAGGGGCTCCGCAGCGGTCGCGGCTGACGGGGACACCCTGTGGACAGGGATGCGGGCAGACCCGCGGCTCGTTGCTACGTGGGATGGGAGATACAGAGTAAATTATTTCTCTTTCCACTCAGTCCTTTATTACAGCCTCCCCAACCCGCTCGTAGACACAGCAGGCTGCAGGCATCCCGAGTTCAGCAGTGGGTGTTTTCAGCCTGGCTCCACATGGAAGCACAGCTCGCGTAAGTCAGCGTGTGTGCGCCTGTGCTCATGGCTGTCTAAACTTCTGAACCCGTTGGCCAACTGTAGCCGAAGCTGGAAGGAAGGTAGAGATTTAGGAGATAAACAAGTTTGGAAGTTTTTGTGAAAATAGAAAGCTGAAGAGTTTTCCGACTGACGGAAAAGCTGCAGCCCACGCTCGGCTCTCGTCTGACACGGAGAGAATCCACCTGGGAGAGAGATTGGCTGTACGTGAAGGAAAGCTTCAGTCAGAGCTCGTACCTTATTAGATCTGAGGGGATCCACGCCGCAGCCAAGGCTGCTCTCCCCTACGGATTCTCCAGTGTCTGATAAGGGCAGAATTCACACCGCAGCAGTAGTATAATTCATTTAAAATGTCAGTCAGCCACGAAACACTGACTCCATTGGAAACTAGGCTTCCGGAATAATTCTGGTATTCATGGAAATACTTGTTCCCTCATCCACTGCAAAGCTCCAGGAGGAATTATGGGTGTTTCTCCATTGCTTCCAGCCTCCAAGCTAGCTCTCTTAGAGCTATCTCTGCCCAGCAGTATTCTGGGTCTTTCTAGTGCCCGCTGCCTCTAGAGGTTTCAGGGAGGAAAGTTATATTTCACTCCTTCCCCCAGAGCCAGGCTCATCAGGCGTAACTTGTCTGAAGAACCTGATTCACAAAAGAGGTCCCCATTCCCTTTTAGGCACTGGGGAAAAAAAAAAAAAGGCCAGCTTTCTCAATGGCTTCCTGGCCAGAGAGAATTGCTGGCTGCTGAGCACTTGTGGAAAAATACTCTATTGAGAAGTGTAAATGAGAATGGAATCTTTCTGAAAATCTGGATCCAGCTGGGGACTATCGGCACTTGAAAATTTGGCCCTCGTTGCTTTTGAAATACTTAGCTCTTAAATGAGCAAAATCAGAAGTGACTTTTCAAAAGCCTCCTACCTTCATTGCCCCTTATTCCTAGGTAGCACTGAAAATACTTGTGGTGTTGATGTCAGGCTTTGTGCTCAAACCAGGAAAAAAAAATTAAAGGACACATTTCAGTTGGCTGAATGCTCAGGTTTCCTCTAGATACTGTTCTAATAACAGACTCATTAGGAAATTCCCCAATTATTTGTATTGTCTTTCCATGTTAAAAGACAGAATGTTATTTCTTAATTTCGATATTATTATTGAATGGGGGTAGCTATTCCTTGCAGAATGAACAGATTATTCTGGTCCACTCGGGGATCAGCGTTGTTTCTGGCTGCTACATTTCCCTGGGAATGAATACTAATATCATGACAGGTATTTGACAGTGGTATTAAAAAAAATAAAAAGAGAAGAGAGACATATCAAGCCATTCGATTAGTGATAACGAGGGAGTGGGGGATCAGCACATGGAGACACACGTGAGCTCTCCCATCGGAGAGAATCCCCTGTAAAACGGAACAATTCTGATGCCTAATCTTAGTGGAATTGAAGCTGATGCCAAATTTGCCAGAGATCTGGATGGGAGCAGGGCCCCAGTGGCAAAGAAAGAAAAATTTATTTCCCACATAGCTACACAATGTTGTTTGACTTCAATAGGTGTTGCAAATACAGCCTGGGAGTTGGACTCTGGCTCTGTTAAAAGTCAGGGTTGCAGGAGATTGTGCTGAGATTGTAGGCAGGACAGATCAGATATTACACGAGCAAGAAGGAAATACAAACCTCAGAGAATTAACATATATTGTCACATTCTATTAAGGTTTTCTGTAGGGCTAGATCAGATTAAATGCATTGAATCCTAGTCATCTTACAGCATATGAAAATATTGTCATGGATAGAATTTTTCATTAGCGAATAAAATGCAGAATAATGAACAGTAGACAAAAAAGAGAGAAGACGTAAAGCCAATCAAAGGAAGGGCAGATGTTTAAAAAGTCTTTTGCTATTCAGGATTGTGATCCAACAAAAGCAATTATGTTTCTGCTTTCTCAATTTCAAAACAGCGGAAAAGAGCTTTGAGGTTTTTCCAGTGCTTATGGCCTATCTCCACACCGTTAACTGAACAGAAGGTAACATAATACCAAACGTAGCCAAAGGCAACTGATTCCATGCGAAGCTCATAATTTGGGACATCCAGTGAGTTAAAGGGGATCGTAATCAAGAAGGAGAAATATATATATATTCAAAAATTGCCAAAGAAATCTATAAGAAGCCTAATTAAATTCTCTTATAAATCTGGAAGAGGAATCGTAAAACCAAAGCTAAACCAATGCCTACAGGTGGAAATTACACTTGGTAAGTGCCCTCTGAACGCAGGAAAAAAGAGAACGTGTGGAATTTTGCTGAGGAACGGGGGGCATGAGGCTCTAGAAAGAATGGTCTCTCTTGGCAAAGCGATAAATATTACTTTTGCTCAAAAAATTGTGTTATTCCTGAATGGATAAATACAATCCACTGTGGTCCTCCCCCAGTATCTGCAGCCACACATCTAAACAAAATCAGTGAGGCTGAATATGAGAATATTCAGTGAAGGCAGCTGGATGGCCCAAAATGCAACAAAATGGAGAGGAACGTGACAGAGGAACGTGACAGAGGGATGACACCGTGCCACTGAAAGAGGTCTGTGGTCAGACACAGGGGCACACAGCTGTACAGCAGAAAGCTGTTGAAGTCAGTGGAATTTTCACCAGGGACTTCAGAGAGGCTGAGATCTTGGCCACATGTTTTACCTTCTCTTCCTGTGGCTCTTGTGCTGCTCTCCTGCTCAGACAACGCAGGATGCTCCCTGCTCCCCTGGCTCCCCTCAGCCCTTCCCAAGGGACCAGGAAGAATAATCATCTCATTTTTGCTGGTATCAGGCAGAATGTCTTCAAGGTGCTATGAGATGAACCTTGGAAAAGACCAAACTGTCTTTTATATGCCTGAAATGCAGCTTAGGCACAATGTAGGTGCACGCTGAAGGTCACACAGAAAATACTGCCAACCTTGATTAGGTGTCTCCCAGGCACGTATGTTGCTGGTGGGGCTTCCTCAGGTGCCCTGTGCAGTCCTACTGTATGTGCCCAGCCACCCCTACCCAGAGCCAGCCCAAGGGAAAAGGAGTGTAGCCTTCCTGCAGGGGAGGAGCTGGGGCTTGTTTTGCCCCACAGCAGAAAGTACTAAGCTAGAGTGAAGGCTGGGACAGAGCCTGGAGCAGGACAGGAGGGTTCAGGAGAACAAGGCTCTTGGTCCTGCCAGTGAACTGAAGAAGCAAAGGTACCAAATACTGCTGCAAGACCCAGATTTCTGTTTCATTTTCCTGGGCTCTGTCTAAAGCAAAGTAGTGCTATGGCTTTTTTATTTGTTTGCTTTGGGTTGGGTTTGGGCTCCTTTGCAACAGGAGGCAGAAAAAGCACCAGACTGCTTGTCTCACATCTTGAACTGGCTCTGCTACAGGGCTACATAGCTGAACCATTCCCACTTCCTTTCACAAGCTGGGCACTCCCTGCCTCACACCCTGCTGGGGCAGAACCAACGAGGTTTGCCCCGAAGGTGCACAGGACCAAAAGACAAGATGACTCTGGCTTTTGACAGCAATTGAGAGCCCCTCTGCTTGTTTTCTGGGGAACATGGTGCTAACTAGAAGCTTTTGAACATGAAGCTGTGTAGCTGTATTAGCTCAGGATCAGCTTACATTAAAGCAGTTCTCCAGCTGGCTTGGAAAAAGGACAAAACAGGCTCACCTCCATCTGCAAAAGCCCGTGTCAGCACAGTCTCATGCACTCTTGGTTTCAGCATTCTCAGGCACTTCCTTTCAAACGGGACAACTGCTGTCTATCTTTTGTGCAGTTGCCTGGCAGCTTGAATGCTTTGGGAAATAAATGTTTTTGGCTCTTTTTAGGCTAAGGTATGGGTTTGAAGGTCTCTCCTTGAGAGAGAAGAGGTAGCAGGGGAGAGGACCACATTGTACTTCGTGCTGAGGCGAGCCGTGGTGCGGATGAGAAGCTGGGAGTCACAGAGCTCAACAGAGCAAAGGTGAGGCTCTGCTTTTGCAGTGCATGTAGACAAGCAAGAACCTGCTAGAAGCTTTCCCTAAATCTGATAGAGCCAATGCCAGCTGTCCCCAAGATAGACTCGCCACTAGCCAAGGCCAAGCCCATCATCAACAGTGGTAGTGCCTCTTGGATGACATATTTAAGAAGGGGAAAATGTTTCTGCACAACAGCAACTGCTTCTGGTGAGGACTGAGAATACAGGAAAGAAACAACTCTGCAGACACCAAGGTCAGTGAAGAAGGTTGGGGAGGAGGCACTCCAGGCACCAGAGCAGCAGAGATTCCCCTGCAGCTTGTGGTGAAGACCATGGTGAGGCAGGCGCTCCCCTTGCAGCCCATGGAGGCGAATGGTTGAGCAGATACCCACCTGCAGCCCACGGAGGTTAATGGTGGAGCAGATACCCACCTGCAGCCCATGGAGGTGCAAGGTGCTCTATGCTGGAACAAGGGGATGCTCAAAGGAGGCTGGGACCCTGTGGGAAGCCTGGCATGACCTATGGGCCCTTGGAGGGATGAGCTCCTGCAAGAGCAAGTTTGCTGACAGGATTTGTGACCCCACAGGGGACCCACATTGAAGCAATCTGTTCCTGAAGAGCTGCATCCTGTGGAAGGGACCTACACTGGAGTAGTTCCTGAAGAACTGTAGCCCATGGGAAGGATCCAAGTTGTAGAAGTTCATGGAGGACTGTGTCCCATGGGAGGGACCCCATGCTGGAGCAGGGCAGGACTCTGCAGAGTCCTCTCCCAGGGGGGGAAGGAGTGGCAGAGAAAATGGGTGATGAACTGACTGCAGGCCCCATTCCCTGTCCCCCTGTGCTGCTTGGGGGGAGGAGGTAGAGACCTCAGAAGTGAAGTTAAGCCCAGGAAGAAGGGAGGTTTGGGAGGAAAGTGTTTATTTTTTTTTAAGATTTGTTTTTATTTCTCATTACCTTATTTTGATTTGATTGATAATAAATGAAACTGATTTCCCCAAGTCGAGTCTGTTTTGCTTGTGTCAGTAATTGCTGAGTGATCTCTCCTGTCCTTATCTTGACCCAGGAGCCTTTTGTTGCATTTTCTCTCCTCTGTCCAGCTGAGGAGGAGCGATAGAGCAGCTTTGGTGGGCACCTGGTGCCCAGACAGGGTCGACCCACCACAGCCCAGTTCAGAACCTGACATTCAAAGACACACTTAACTGCAACTCTGATGGGGAGCAAAACTCTCCTCTCTGGCATTTCCTACCAGCTTTAGTGGCACACTTAGCTTGCTGTGCCCATCCTTAGGGTATGTTTACATTGGTGGATATTGGCAGACATGTCTGGTCCATCTGTGACCCAGGCCAAATGGATATATGGCACTTTGGCCCAGGAGATGCTTGTGAGCTTAGGTGCAGTGCTGTAGTTGTATGAGGATGCAGCTCTGGGACCAGAGCTGGGTCACTGTAGAAGACAGGAGCAGGTGTATGTCTTACCATACTCATCTAGACATGGTTGCTGTCTAAGTGCCATCTTTTGTCACTTGAAGTCTAGAGAATTTAAGCTTTCTCTATCTGCATAGTTTGCCTATACCTTAGCCCAAGCTTGTGACCTAACTCAGGAATTTACTCACTGCTGATCTTAAAGCTAGAATTTGCACACTCCCTGGCCCGGATCTTCAGACTGCTGGGTCAGTGGAGAGGCAGTCTGAGTGCTGACACATTTGAGCTCTATTGAGGGCCAGCTGCAAGCAAGCACAAGCAAAATGAGAGCGGTGGCTTAGACTGACTTTTGCCCAGGTTATAATAGGCTATCATAACAGCCATTTAACTGGTGTCCTGCATCCTTGAAAGCCAGGCTGTCTGATGACACGAGATGAGAGGTCAGAGTATGCACCAGGGAACCTACTGCTCCTCCCAGGATCAGTAGTCAGTCATTCCCCCAGTTACCCAGTGACAGCAGCGTCCAAGTGTGGCTGTCTGACACGTTTCATTGCTTCTTCCCCTCCCCTCTCTTGGCTGGAGCAGCCCTGGGCACCTGCTCTGCTTTCTCTTCCTTGGGGTGACAAAGCTGCACACTGGGACACTGTGAGGCACCTCCCTGTCTGTCCCATGGGGACTGGTGGAATGTTCTCACACTCTGAACGTGCCAGCTGCATAGCAGCTCAGGCTGAGAGGCAGAAGCAGAAATCCAAATGGTGGTGTTAAAAAAGAAACACAAAGAAAGAGCAGGTCAAGGCTTTCCCCTCAACACGTAGTTGCCATTTCACTGCTGAGAGAGGCTGACTGTGTAGACTCTGTCCCTGATTACTCCAGGGGACTGTGCACCCCACTTCCCTGCCAGCCTGCCTGAGCATGCACTGAGAGGGAGGGGACATGCTTCTGCTGTCAGGTGGCAGGGTAACAAGCAGCACCAGTGGAGAAGTGGTTTAAAAAGCCATCCCTTACTACCTCTCAGCCAATAGTTGGTGCTTTTGAGCTGAGATACCTGCCAGAGTACATGCCATTTAGATCTCGGTGCCAGGGGGGTCACAAAGCTCATCAGGACAAATCCATAGGCAAACATCAAGTGTACACAGACCTTTAGGTGTCTTGCTTAGCACTGTGAATTTTGATTCAAGAGTGATGCACCCCTTTGCAGGTATCACACAGCTGGCATGACAGCACTGAGGGCTGCTGTTAGACAAGCTCTTCTGAATTCTGAAGATCAGGGTTAAGATGGGGATGCACCCATGTCCAGAAGTTTGTCCCCTTTCCCCAGACGTTACTGCCCAATCAGTTTTGCAGTTTAACTCTTTGATTGCTCTTTGACAATGCTTTCCACAAAGTGATTCAAGTTAAAAGAGAAGAGCCTTTCGGGCTGGCCTTGTCTGCACAGCTTCTTGGAGTATCCCAGCCAATTTGTGAAAGGAGGACTGAGTGCAGCTCAGAGGGTTGTAAAGAGCTGCAAGGAAGTCCATTGTAGCTTCCTGTTTATGGGATTCACACTGCACTCTAACAGGTTAGCTATTGCCCCCATGAAGTCTTGGAAAGGAAGTTTTCCTCAATTGCACCCCTACTCTGCCCCTCTAGGCTCCTCTAAACGGATTCTGCAGGAACAGATGGCATAGGAATTGGCTCTGTCAGCTTTGTACAAGCGAGGAACTCCCTCGTGCCAAGGGAATCCCTGAATGGGGAGATTCGGCAGCTCTCCAGCTCTTCCAAAGTGGGTCAAAATGATTTAAGAATCTGGCCCATTGTGGCCTCATTTCCTCTATAAATCAGCTCAAATACAGGGGATTACAGAGTGGTGAGACAGCAGAGAATAAAATCTCAAAGAGGATCAGAATATCCCACTTTAGCTTTTGTATGTATAAACATGCATAATATGACATTTTGTTTAGACAGTTATTTAAAAAGAAACTTACAATCTTTTTAATTAAAGTGAATGCAAAGGAATAGGCTATAAATATGAACACAGGAAGGTAGGAGTTGACAGCACACAGCCTTCCAGACAATCTTTTTTCAGTTGTTATGGAGTATAATAAAATTTTGTTTTCCTTTGCAATTTTTCCATAATGTTTATGTTTGTTTTGGGTAACAGATTAACAGTAGATGACTTTTTTTTTATCTATCATGTCATGTGTCGGAAACCCTCATTTTATAGCTAGAGTGGGAACAGTGCACGAGATTATAGCAAGAAAAAGAGTGAGCAAGGCCATGTGAGAAGACTATACCTGAATCGTGGATGTGATACTGTCTACACTTATCCTGCTGTTATTATTAAAACATTGTTTGCTCCAAGTTTCATTACCTTACCTCTGCCATTCCCCTGCTGCCTACTTTGCCTCAACTCTGCTGTCTGTCCACCTAACTCGCGAAATGCTAAACAAGTTTTGATATTTACCTGTTTACGATGAAATTGCAAAATGATCTGCTTAGTTCTGTTCTAAATTAAGGTCTGCATTAAATGTCATAGCATTTATCTTTTATAAAACGAGACAGCGAGGACACTAATTTCCCAGGCACTCAATCACTGCCCCGTGCCACTGGAGAGCGGCTCGGGGAGGAGCGCGCTCGCCGTTCACAGCTCGCTGACAGCGCCGAGGCGGAATCATAAAAGTCAATTAATCATTAAAAGCTGTTACCGGCCCGTA
>NW_008631590.1:0-5015 GCF_000691845.1 Merops nubicus
GATTCTATGATTCTATATGATTCTATGCCGCGCCAAAAAAACAATGGGTGTTACTCCTGCATGGCCTACTTTATCAGGCTGCTGGGAATGTTTGTTGAAATATGTAGAGGACTTTAAAGATATATAAATATAGAGAAAACGTTATTTTAGCTGAGCACAGAAATGGGATTTTGAAAAACAGAAAGGAAGATTACCAGGAAGAAGAAAGTAAGTGGGTAGCTTCTCAAATTCTCCTAAATATTAACTTGTCCCCTTATCCTGCTGTAGATAGCTAAGAAATAGGAAAAGCAAAGCTCTGCAGTCCAGGGTGTTTGTTTCATGGCTTGGTTTCATTTGGCTTTTTAGCCTGCCATTTCTTCCTGTGGATTTTCGAGTAAATAATTTCAAAGAAAAAGTGCAGTCCTTTATCTGCTTCTCATAATTTGAAGCATTGACCATAATAAATTCACAATAGAATAAATTTAGTTCTTTTAAAACAAGCTATCATTATTGTAATCTCTCACACACACACACAAAAAAACCCTTTCCTTATGTATTTCTAAGACAATCTAAAGCTCAAAAGTTGAGTGTCCTGTAGCACAAGTTACTTATTTCTCTGATCCTGAGAGAATAAGACTACGCAAAAAAAAGACATTAGAAAACATTCATAGAAGCTAATTACAGGGTTGTTTTTTGTTTGTTTGTTTTTTATATATTATTAAGAGTTAAAGATGCAAACAGGTTTTTTTGGGGGGGAGGAAACTTAACCTCTGGAGTGAGCTGATGTCATTCTGTTAAGCAGTAGGACATAATCAGGCTAGCATCCCACTTGGAAGTAAGCCACTTAGGGATGTCAATAAATATATTTATCTTGTTAGGGAAATTGCCTTGAACAACTGTGATCCTAAGACACACAGAACCAACTCTCTGAACTAAGTTGCTTTTCGAGATCCAGAGCCAGCTACACACCAGCACATCTAATCAAAGAGTTAGTAAAGATACATTGGACAAACTTTTTGAGTATTGAGTAACATAACTTTGAAAGACAGATACTGAAGGATAAATAACAGCTGCAGGATTTGGGATTTGGAGATGGATACTAAAATGCTGTAAGCAGAAGAAACAGAAATGCATTGTGCCATCCTGTCTGTACATTTGAGTTGCCAAAAAAAAAAAAAAAAAAAAAAAAAGTCCATAAGTTCCTGCTTATGGAAGAGCAACATAGAAATACCTACAGGTCAACACAGCTCAAATCAGTCAATGTCTGCAACAGCAAACACAATTGGCAAAGCATTTTGAGAGCATTTACCTGAGGAATTCTAATAAAAATAATAAATTAGGGCAGCTTTTAAAATTTATATACTCTCCTTAAGGGACAAAAGAAAGCTATACCTATGCTACCCGTGAAAAAATAAAAAACAATTAACATGTAGAAATAGTAGAGAGAGGTGGAAAGAAAGAGGGGTAAAAAAGAGTACTGTTACAGGTTTGCTTTAGTAACAGCCTAGGATTTATCTCCCTTCATCCTATGTATTCAGTCTGTATGTTTTTGCAACAGCCAGACGATAAACTGCATTTTGTTTTGTTCTTTTCCAGTAGTCTTGCCTATTTAGTAGTCAGAGTAAGAAAACAATCCTCCAGAATGACAGGAGCTACTGAAATGATTCTATCTGGGAATTTACAGAATCACACAAATGAAAAATAATTTTCAAAATCTAAAAATAAAATTATTTTTTAAAATTCTTGAAATCAAATTAAGAACTCAGGAAATTGTTTTTTATTTTATATTTTAATCTTATTTGATTTTTATTTTTTAATGTTATTTTATTGTGTTTTTTAAAAAGAAAAGTTAGTTCTAAATGTAGTACTTTATAGCCTTTCCATAATTCAGGCTTCTAAGACAAACTGAAATTGGCAGTTGCTATTGAAAACAGTCATTATCTTATTCCAAACTTTAACAGCTCATAATTCATAAGTCAAAGAAACTTTAAAAATATTATTTCTATAACATAAGATCACTTTTTCACCAGGTAGTCTACACAAGCCCTTTACACTGTTACACCTTTTAAGTAAACTAGTATGGAATAAAATTTCAAACAAGATAAGTAGAATCTATTTTCAAGATATGAAATCAAAGCTAAGCATTCAATGTCTATTATGCTTTTGCTTTCTTTAACTTCACTAAGCAGATCCCATATGATCATCTTGCACCCAGAAAGTGGTATATGTGTCTCTGTCCTTTGATGATGTGTATCAACAGGCAGATAAGCATGTACTATTTCTGTACATATAACATATAAATGTTGTATAGACCAGTCTCAATTAAGATGCAATATCTTAAAAAAAATGAAGAATTGTGTGTGGAGGTTGTTAAAGCTGCTGTTCTTTTTCTGTCCTTAAAAGCATCTCTTATAAAACAATGAAAATAAAAACCTAAACAGGGCTATATAATATTTCATACACAAAAGTCAGAAAAGTATGGCAACGGGGAAATATTTAGCCAAAAAAAAAGGTTCTTGCTCTGATAAATAACAAAGAAAACAGAAACCATGTTCCAGAACCAATGTATTATATGGAATGAAAAGAAGCATCCCTGGGGGTCTTTAAGGCCAGGCTGGATGAGGCTCTGGGCAGCCTGATCTAGTGGGAGGTGTCCCTGCTCATGGCAGAGGGGTTGGAACTGGGTGATCCTTGTGGTCCCTTCCAACCCTGACAGATTCTGATCTGTTTTGGCAGAGGACTTTGGAGCCCTGGTGGCTCGGTGGTTGGACTTGATGATCTTGGAGGTCCCTTCCAACCTAAATGATTCTATGATTCTATGAAGTAAAGCTTTCTTCACAAATGTTTGTACATAAAAAAAATGAATGTGCAATTCTGTGAATTTTTTTACATTTCCCATATTTTAAGACTGATAAAATTCCTTTGACACAGTGAAGAATGAGCATCAGAAAAGTACTGAATTGCATCTTTTTTTTTTTTAAGATTCTAGCAGCTAATCATTACAATGAGGGCAATATTAATACACAAAAAGGCTAACTTTTTCCCTTATAAAGAATAGACCAAGTGTT
The DNA here is from genome assembly GCF_000691845.1 of Merops nubicus. Classification (NCBI taxonomy): domain Eukaryota; kingdom Metazoa; phylum Chordata; class Aves; order Coraciiformes; family Meropidae; genus Merops; species Merops nubicus. Next base: position 3,048 of record NW_008631590.1, read on the forward strand.
AAGATGCATCTAAGCCATTTTAACGATGCATAAACCTAATCCAGGTCTTTACGGCATTTAGGCACAATGATCTCAGAGGACCTAGAGCACAAAAAAAGCTTATCAATGTTTAACAGACCTCAGTACAATGTTGAATATAGGATTAGAGACAAATGGGAACACATAAAACAAGATCCTTAGGGTTTCTGGCCATCAGCAGCTTAATTTGTCTGTAATTGGTGCATATGAACAAAACAGAAACATAAAACATGCATGTTCTCCCCCTTTTTCCTTCTCTCTTTAACCAAAAAGAAAATTTAATCTATAAATTGCTTCATTCTTCACACATTTTTCATACATTTCAGAAATAGGGGTGTCAGGCAAGAGTGGACAATGGCAGAATAGCTAATCAATTCTTGCTTTATGGAAAAAAAAGGTGCAGTTTTAAGATTTGGCATTGCTTAGGCTCAATTTCAAAGTAGTATTTTTTAAAGGCTCTCTGTTACAAAGATATTTTCAAGATAGTTGTATAGCATGATGCAAAAGATTATGCCTTTGACAACTAAGAAAATAGTTTCAGAAGATATGGGACTCAAAAATACTAATAAAGCTGAATGAAGCTATTTACTCAGAGTTGTTAAAAAATGGTTGTAAAGTAATTTTTAGTTTATTTGCAGCACTTTCTAAATGCTCTATGCTATGTTGGCCTGCCCTAACTGTTTTATTTTTGCATTTGAAATTGAAACACAAAGTTATGTGGGTTTTTTTCATTATAATATAGACAGTCTATGTAGATTTTTCTAAATGCAGATATACGTACTTTGTGTTTGACACTCACAAAAGGATATACTCCCAACGTAGAAAGTGTTACAGAAGTAAAAAGTTCGAAATTACAGCAGAATTATTTCAAATTAAATTGTATCTGGAGGGCAATATGATAATAAAATAAATTTCTGAACACATGAGAGGGCACTAAAGTTTCAGGAAATTTGCTTAATTCTCCTAATATACATATTTTTTTCTCTTTAGGCTTTATACACTTTCTACATTTGGCGAAAGGCAAAAAGTGCTGCCCTTGCTGTAAAAAGCAGTTCTACAATGTTTCAAAGTTGACCCTAAGGAGGGAACACTATAGATTACATAAATTAATCCTCCTAACTTTTTAGGCTGGTTTTTAAAACTTCATTGATCTGTGATGTTTCAGTATAACTGGCTGGCTCTCCAAGCTTTGGATCAGCAGTTTGAATTCCCATGCCTCTGAGAGTTGTTAAATCATTGTCTTAAAATGCCATAAAAACTCTGCAGTTCTTGGTGAATAATTTATCCAGAGTAACTTCAGTAACTCACTGTATAGTGTCTTATCGATCTTGACAGCATTGCATGCTGAACTGTTCTAAAAGGCAGCTCAGAAGCATGAAGGGTTCTTCTTCCCACTCTTCTTTGTTTGAGAAAGAGGTGATGCTTGCCATGATCTGTGTTACCTTCAATTTTTGATAGCAAACTTTACACGTATCCAGTTTTGCATTCTTTAAAACAGCAATTCTGTGTTAAACACAAAGCTAAATGCTTATACTACTGATGCAATTAAATATTTTAGAGAGACGAAAGTTGGAAAAAATATCTTTGTGGGTAAAATTTATCAATTTTTGTGACTTTTAAACAAGAACAAATCATTGGTTATAATGTCTATCGATGTGTTTCAAAACTGGCCTGAAAAGATGCCATTTGGGAATGCAGGAATACCTTTGGCTGTAACTTTCTAAAAGGAAAAAGCAAGAATGAGCACAGTGTGTGGAAAGGTAGCCTCTCGCATCGCCTGCCACACAAGAGATTTTGTTCTCTTGAACCAGTTTTTAAAGCGGTGAAAAGAAATAATGAGAACTCAGGGAAGCTGTATGAATTCCTCAGCACTGGTATTGCTGGTGGCATGCACAGTTCTTGAGTTTCATCATTACTGCACTTGCATGCTGTGATAGAGGTGGAAAGAGG
>NW_008631590.1:5046-23006 GCF_000691845.1 Merops nubicus
ATCTAGTTTGACTTTTACTCTTTTCAAATTTGAGGGATACCTAGTTTAAATACAGATGCATACAGACACAGAGATATATAGCACATGCATGCACATGTGCACACATGCAAGGAAACATCCCATAATGTGAAAACACCCGTCCATAACACAGAATAATACCACAAAAGGTTTTAATTACTGCTGCACTGAATATAGGTTACATTTCAGTGTTCTTGTATTTCTTACATATTGCTCTGTTTGCATCATTCATCCATCTTCATAAACATATATTATGTACTTGCAAAAAAAACCCATCATTTTGCTTTACTTCTGAAAGCTTATGGACTACCATTGATCCAGAAATCACAACCCAATAAACATTGCTTTATGCAGTTTGATGCAAGTAGCTCAATTTTTTTCCTCCCCAAAGCTGGTATACTGCACTATTCATATACATCCTTCATAACAGATCTTTCAGTTGTGATTGTTGAATGGTAGTTACTCATTAAAAACTTAATCCTACCGATCTACTTGGAAACACAGTTACTATGTAATCCCTGCAAGCCTTTCGCATTGCACAGTCTATGACAGAGACCAGTCTCCCATGACAATTTGTAGATGGAATGGTAGGAAAAGAAGTTGAACTAAGGAATAAATGTAAGCAGGGATAAAATTGGGGTTTACATGGAAAAGAGAGCATCTATTTCCCTTACCATCTTTTGAAAATTTCTTTCAAATGTAACAGACAAATACTGAGTGATCACCACTTAATTTGCAGGGAAAAAAAAGAAATGCTGGTATGATGTCCATGAAAAGAAGCAGCACGAAGCAGTGGGTTGTGATGGGTGTAACTGGTACTTCAGTTGATTACAAGCTTTTAATAATTGCAGATATTCTGACCATAGACAACAATGAACCCTACAAACCTGACTCTCTTCCTCTCCCTTCTTTATCTATGTTGCTCATCTCTTCCTTAGATCAGGAACCTAACTTTTAGACTATGGGTCTTTTAAGAACTTGAATATACAAAATTTGATATTAGCAATGATGTTAAGGTGTCTGTACTTCTCTGTGTTCATGTTACCTATGTGTAGAGCCACTGTCATAGTACAGAGGATGACTTGTAGGGTGATTAAAGAAACAGGAACAACTATTAAATGAATGAAACCTAATAATATGGCTGGAAGGCTAATGTGTAATAACTTATTCCACAAAACCAATGGGGATAGATGCCTTGCAACATTTTCTTCTGTCAGGGAGGGGAAAGGAGAGAATGTGACAGAAAAGGAAGAGTGAAAGCTGCTGTTTAAACTAAAGGACAAGACAGACACAAAAATAATTCTGTGCAAATAGCCAGGAAGACAGGAGCAAGATTTAGGACCACCTTCTAATAGGGCAGGTAGAAGACAAATCTAAGGTGATTGCTAAGAGTGTAATTTACCAATTGCTAAACCTGTAATATCCTAGAGTTCAAAAGAATTGGACTTGATTACCCTGATTGTCCTCTTGTCCTGAAGAATCAAGATTATCAGTATCTCTTCTTTTAGATGCAAATAGAAGCCTAGATACTGATTATCTATATGCTAATTTAAGTATGTTTGCAGATCTATATATATGTGAAGCATTACAGCAGTAATTTCCCAATATTTTTTTTACCCTCAGCAGTTGGATCCTGCCTGGCCATAAGTCACAAATACAGTAAACCAGCAATACATTGCGTACTTGGACAATACATGCAGGTGAAACAACAGTTTCTGTAAAAAAAAACAAAACAAAACATACAAACAACAAAACCAAACCAAACCTTGAGGGCATCACAAGGAGCAAGGCTTGTTCGAAGACTGGTACTAAAACCTTTTCTGATGCTGTATTAACAATATTTACAGACATACATAGCACTTCCTTCTATCTCTGTCATTAGTTTTCTCAGTTACCTTACTGTTTATCACATTTTCTTTTTTGACAGAGAAGTCTCTGCTAATGTTTGATTTCCAAATCCATAGGAACAAGAGTAAGAAATGAAGATAGCTGCTCATTTTACACTAGTGCAAGACCTCTAGCATGTAGCAAAAGTTTCACTACTGAAAAATCATTGAACTTCTTCCTCTCGGCGCGTCTATTTGCTTCCTAAATGACAGCACAGCTAATAAAAAAAAAACAAGAGGATTGTGAGAGAAAGTGTCTTAGTTCAAAGAAGCTTCACAAATACAGAATCACGCAACGACACAATACAAGAAAGGTCAAACTGGCTCACTGCAGTGAGAAGGATACAGGAGAATAGTACTAATGCACATTTTTAAATGATGGAAAAAGACAGCTGATCCAATAAATGCTAAATGCTCCCTCCTCCTGGGTCCTTAGGGAAACCATCACCTCACCAGAATGCCTAGAGCACTTTGCAGACTGAGTAAAGTAAACATAAAAGCCTTCTGAACTAAAAATAGGGTGACCACTGAGATCTGAAAAGGAAAACTAACATAAACTATAATAATCTATCTGTTTATCATTTGACAACAACATACCTTTTAGATGACCTTCTAGTGAAAACTCATTGACTGTTGCATGCTGCTGAGTTGGGGGGATGAAGGTCAAATCATTAAGGAAGAAAAGACAAAGAAACAAAATCCTAAAATCAAACAGTGCAGTCCAGAACCAGGGAAATAAAAAGGAATCCTACACACAATCAACAGTGAACAAAATTACTTGGTTTCACTTATCCAGTGATGCCAAAAATTATCACTGTGAAAGACCTCAAAAATTTTTCTAATTTTATTTTATAAAAAAACAAACAAAACAAAACCTTATTAGAATCTGAGCTTTTATTTTCAAAGCTTAATTTCTAAATTTTATAGCTGTTCTGGTTCCGTGTAAAAAGGGCTTCAGGGCAGGACCCCACAGAACAGAATTTGTGTGCTCCCCTCAAAAGAGAGAGGCTTTGAACAGATTGGAAGTTAAATAAAATATTGTTTAACAGGGAACAGAAAGCAAAAAAGGGAGGTATATATATATACAACGATGGGAGGAATACAAAGTAAACAAGATATACAAAACCCAAATCTCAGATGGCAGTAGGATTGCTCAGGACCGCATGGAATCAGGCACGCTGAATCTCAGCAGCACCAAGACCAAGAGCAACAGGGTAAGAGAGAGAAGCGCCCACTTCCTGACACTTTTAAAGAGTGTGGAGAGGAAGGGGAGGGAATAAACTGCTTCCTCCAGGACCCTCCTGGGCCCTAGAGATCACCTGTCCCACCTCCAAGCCTCAAACCAGAACAATAGCTTTGGATAAAAGTTTGAAATACAAGAAATATGAATCCTAGAAGCACTAGGCCAAGTCCAACACAAAGAACATGAACAATATTATTTAAAATGTTCATTGTTAGATCAATGTAATGATAACTTTTTAAAAAAATGACTAGTTTGTCACTTTTGGACATGATTTTTCTTCTTCAACAAGGAAGAAGGGCTTTCTCAAAAATGGCAGAAATGGAAAAAACTCATGAAAGCATTTAGGTTTGTAAAACAAGATGGCAGGCAGACTTTTTGTAATATAATGGTCTCAAAATATTTTTTTTTTCATAAACGATAAATATCAATTCTACAACATCACACAGATCTTCTTTCAGGAAAGTATACTGGTGTCAATGCTGTTCAGTGTTATTAATGATCCAGATGATGGGACAGAGCACACCTTCAGTAGTTTACAGATGATACAAAGCTGGGAAGAATGTCTGATGCACCAGACCAGTGTGCTAGTATTCAAGAGGGCCTCAACAGTCTGGAGAAAAGGGCCAAGAGTTTCAGAAACATCAGTTAAGGGAAATGCCAAGTCCTGACCATGTGGAAGAATAATCCCATGTTCCAGTATATGCCCCATATGGAAAGTAGTTTGGCAGGGATGGCTCTTGGTGTCTTAGAGGACATCAAGTTGGACACCAGTCAACAGTGTGGCCTTGCAGCAAAGAAGGCTAATGGTATTCTTGGCTGCATTAGGAAGAGGGTGGCCAGCAGGTCAAAGAAGGTGATCTTTCTTCTCTACTTGGCACCGGTAAGATGCATCTGAAGTGTTGGGTCCAGTGCTAGGCTCCCCAGTACAAGAGAGATGTGAACATAATAGAGTGAGTCCAGCTAAGGGGTCAAGGAACCAGAGAATGTGACGAGAAACAGAGGCTGAGAAAGCTGGCACTGCTTAGTCTTGAGAAGAGAAGGCTCAGGGTGATCATACATACCTGACTAGAGGAGTACTGAGGGCAGAGCCAGACACTTCTCAGTGGCGCCCGGTGACAGGACAAGACACAATAGGCACAAACTGAAACACAGGAAATTCCACTTAAACATAAGAAAAAAAATCTTCACTATGAGTGTGGTCACACATAGGAACAGGTTGCCTAGAGAAGCTGTGAATTCTCCATCCTTGGAAATACTCAAAATCCTCTTTGCCACGGTCCTGACTAACCTGCTCTCTCTACCCTGCCCTGGAGCAGGGGCTCGGACAAGATGATCTCCAGAGGTGCCTTCCAGCCTCAGCTGATCTGTGAGTCTGTCATTCTGTGTTTTAATGAAGAAGTTATACAACTCAATCTTCTTTTCCAGAGGACTAATTGTATCACTAGATTGCAATCTCTTCTTCCATGCTTCCTTCTCATTAAACTTGTCAGTATGACAGATGTTTTTGCATTGCTGAATACAAATTTCTACCTACCTAATCTAATGCACACAGTACTGTGTGTAAGTCCGGATAACCGGTTCTGATAAACAGTGGCAGCTCCACAGCCATTACACTCTTCCTGCTTTCCATTATAAAAATGAATTCTGATGACTTATTATCTAGAGGGAAATTAAATATTTTCAACCCTCTTCTCTTTATACCTTGTGTTTCGCTATTTTGATGCTGCATACGCACTGATCACTGACAATGTATGTGCACATAGTAGAGGGAATGCTCTGGTAGGCACTAAAGGAGACTTACATGGGCACAACTCTGATCTTTCTCAAAAGATTTAGTTCCCAGTGTAATATGAACACACAATGAGTTCTTGTCCTCCTAATGAGTCATAAGATAAAGAAAGGCTTTAGAAGAAGATTTCTATTTTTAGAAAACTGTTTGAATAACTACATAATTAAAAATAGTTTCCCATAGATTTAGCACTAGATATAATATATATATATGCATATATACGTGTAACATATATCAAAGTGATGGCAAACTCCTGGAAGTGAAATTGGGAATTAGAGAACTGCAGCAGGTGGAAGAGTTGAAAGAGATCATTAATGTAACATCACATTCTGTTGGGTTTTTTTTTTTGTTTTGTTTTGTTTTGTTTTGTTTTTTCCACCTTATGATTAAGAAGAACTTCATCTGTGTCCATCTGACTGACATTGGCAGTGCGGACACTAGTCTTGATCTGACCAGAGACTTCATGCTGACTTGGACAAGGGCAAGGTAAGTTGCTCCTGTGAACATGGTCCAAGTCCCAGATCAATGCAAATAACCTTGTGCACGCAGATGTTAAAATAAAATCAGCTAGTCCAACATTTGAAACAGCTGTTGCAAGTGAACGAGTGAGGTTTGGATGTCTGTCTTCTGCAACAAGCTCTAAAAATTGAGAAAGGAAAAGGACAACCTAAGCACTGTGTATGAGGCAAACATAGAGACAAGTTGTGAGAAATCCAGGTTAGTCAGGACATGATGATTCTGACTAGTATGAAGCTGTTCATAAGTTTACCTGATTGAAGAACTGCTCACAGCTTGTCAGAACTTCAGAGCTCTGCAACAGAATTGAAATGAATATGTAGCAGCTTTCATTAAACAGAAGCAAAAAATAATTGTCATCGACCACCTGCTGAGAGAACATCAGTACTAATGTAATGAACTTCAATTTGCAAAAGACAAAAAATGCTTTATCACAGTGTTGAACAGATAGTACTATACACTTGACTTCTGAAAAGTGTCATTAAGAGCTGGAGTCCTTGAAAAGAGCATAGAAAGAAAATGTGCTCCATGATAGTTTTATAGAGCTAGCTAGGGTCTGTGTCTAAAGATACTATTACGAATATCAATAAATGTGTATTCCAAATATGTTATGCACATACACACGAGTGTGAACACATATCCATGCATATGGATACATTGATAGATGTGTGCACGGGCACACGCATACTTGCTTATTCACACACAAACTTTTGTAGTTGCAGTATATATTCATGCAAGAGGAGAAGCTGGAAAGCACAATGAATGGTCATGAAGAATCATCAAAAAGAGCTCATAGTTCCTAGAAAATCCTTTAAAATTCCTAAAATAGACATGAAAACATAGGAACCCTCAAAATAAATGAATACAATTGCTTGAAGCTTTGCAGAGTCTCCAAGGGCATGGAGAGTTCCAGTAAGAAACATAAAAAGAGAAAAATAACATATACGTTTGAAAATTTGGTATGCCCTGATAAAGGAAGGAAGAATTGGGAGGAAAACTACATTCTCTACAGCTCCCCAGAACTACCACACAAATGGAAAACTAAGAAATCTATAAATCAGTTTGTGGAAGATATTGAGAGACCACCAGGCAAATGGAAAACTAGCAAATCTATAAATCAGGTTGTGGAAGATATTGAGAGACAAGAGTCCAGAGAATTAAAGGTCACTGAACTGTTTAGAAGTCAGCTATTCCTTAAACCAATGGTAATCAGAGAAAGTATTTCAATATTTGTCTCACATGTCTATGGGCTGAATTATTTACTCACTACTTGCTAATGCTGAAAATGTCTCATTGTGGATGAATCCAGAGAATTATACTTGCTATAAAGCAAGTATAGCAAGATTTTAGAAAACAATGAATTACAGTCTGTGTCCTTAATAACATATTGTCATAAAAAAAACAGCCCTGCAGTTCTAACTGGGCTCTAATGCAAAACCTGCTAAGAGACAGCAGCATTCTGGTAAGCACTTTTAGAAAAGATCAGTCCTGAAACAGCATGACAAAATTTTATATTAATTTTATTATATACCAAAGTTTTCTTCCTTCATCTGATGTGTTTCTTACTCAAGCTGTGCTGCTTATTCTGCTCTACACTCTGAAGAATGCCACAACAGAGACCCTTTTTTACAGAAATTTCATACAGACAGACATGTTTTGTCCTTGCACACATGCAGATGGGAACAGAATTTGGATGTATTTCTTCACCAACGAGGGAACTTGTACAATATTTGGTATTCAGTGCACACCATGTTTGCTAACAAGACCTTGAATTAGTCTTTGATAGCTACACTACTTTTTGGTGCAAAATTGTGAACATTCATTCAAGTTTGATATGCTTTTCTTCTCTGCACTCTATATGCAAGAGGCAAGTCAAGCACTTGGTGTCTTTGGTGGAAACACAAGAAACTTTGAAAACTAAAGAACACAGAGATAAGGCCAGTGAAAGTATGTTATAGAAGAATGTGTTATTAAAATAATGATTAACATAATGTGTAACCAAAATCAAAGAAGGTCACCCCTGAGCATAAAATGTTTTATAACAGAAAAAAAAAAATCACACTTAGAATGATATGAGCACTAATATTGCAAGTGACATCATACAGATGAGCAAGAAAGATGTGCCTTATTTATGAGATACTAATATCATCTCTCACAGGGATATGTGACTCTGTATGGAAATGATATCTAGAAATGGCATTTGCTCAAATTCCCATTGTGTAATATTTAAGATAATTTGCAGAATTAAAAATCTGTGATGTGGCAATTAGGTGAAAATCTGTGTAGAAATAAGATTATAGTTTTCATTAATACATACAACTTAAAAAAAAAAAATAGGGGTCAAGAGTCTCATGTTTGATACATGACTGGACTTCCCCACCTTGCCCTACACTCTTAAGTTATCTTCCACTTTCATTACTATAAGGATCATGTTTGATACATGACTGGACTTCCCCACCTTGCCCTACACTCTTATCTTCCACTTTCATTACTATAAGGACACCAAGTTTAATTAACTGCAGATTACTCTACAAGAGATATGAAGATACTTTGCTGAACTCTGGAAAAACACGTTTTGAAATACATATATATGTGGCAATAATAGTGGAATAGTTGAGTGCAATAGAAAAAATATCTTCAGGTACACATTATCTGAATTTTCCAGTTCAGATGGAAGGTATTCAGGTTTACAAGTTATGTAAGTACTATATATGTCCTTCTAGAGTAAGAGAAAGTGAGCTGATAGACTTAATTGATTTTAAGAAACAATCTATGTTCCTTAAAATTATAACCCTAGATGTCCAATGTTTTGAAGGTAGACACTGCCATTTAAAGTTGGGACTGTATCTTGCTTGATACTTCCTCCTATTCATTGGTCACACTGGAAATTTTAAAGTAACGGTACTCATGTCAACCCCCTTTTAGTCCCATAAAATTTGCAATGTGCCTATTGTCATGCTGTGTAGGAAAAAAAAGCCCAAAATGTTAAAAATATCCTCCCTTGAGGTCCTGTAATTCACATCCTTCCATGGAAAACAGTAAATTCTCCCCAAATAGTTTAAATTCCAAACTAGAGTCTTTTTGGAAAATGTGTGCTAGTCAATCTACAAGTCATCCCGTAGTTAGAGAAAATCTGAAGAATTCCTTGAAGGACTATCTTGATATATGGCTTATAGGCAGTTAGATGAAATGACCTAACAGTCTTTTCTGGACTTAACTCTATAAGCCTACGAGCACTATAAAACAAGTCAGAAAGTCAACAGAGCAGTCAAGATCATTTCAAGTGCTTTGAATCTGATTCATAGTACAGTCCCAAATACATGAAAGCTATCAACATTTATTTGACTTTTCTGATGGATCAATATATCTCTTCTGAAGCAGTTTAAATAAAACACAGTTGAGGATTTTGACTGAGAAAACCATGCTGGATTAGGATGACCATTGGTCTCAGATCTTTAATCAGATGATCCCTAGAGTGATTAGCAGCTTTAGGGTATCTATCACACCACCTCTGTGAGTCAGAAAGATGTTGTCCTCGTTTTTAGTTGGCAAGCAGGTGCTAAATGGTTTACTGAACACAGAATGGAGATTTACTGAAGATGGAGAAGGAAACTGAACTGTCCCAATTTTTATTTGTTTGTTGAATGTATTTTTGGAGACAAAGAACAATTATTATTTTCAGTTATTAGACTGGCACTTTTAAATTAAAGAAACAGTGACAACAATCTGTAATTCCAGTCTTCAGTTATCGTCTCCATTCCACACAAACAAGGAAAATATTTATAACAGTATTTCTAAAGCTTTTTCTCATAATTAAGTTGTGTTTAAATTAGAAGAAAAAAATAACCTTGACTTCCAGAAAAAAAAGTATTAACAAATACTTGCAGCAGGCTTGTATTACGTATATATATATTTGTACATACAATTTTAAGGTATAAAATGACTTACAGATACACATAATGGTTTGAAAGCAAACCAGTGAGACACTCCAAGTCAGAAATACAATTTAATAGGAAAAAATAAAAGAAATGCAAAAGTACAAAGAAAAACCACAGACAGAGTCAGAATACAACCTGACAATCTGTTGGTTAGGGTGGTGGTAGCAATACAGATGAAGCAGTGGTCTCATAGAAAAGATCTGGTAGCTCTTGTCCTTGGAAATCCAGTGGGTAAGGGCCCCTGTGCTGCCCTGAACCTCAGTTTATATCCAGGTGGGAGCACTTGGCTCCTCCCCCTGGGTGGAGCATCTCACAATGGGTTGATATCAGTCTATGAGTCATGCAGTGGGTCCTTGATGGTCCATTAAACAGAAATAGCTCCTGGGGGGAGCTCTGTATGAGTCATGGGGCAAGGCATGGATGGGCCCATTAACAGGGAGGACTCCTCCTGCTGGGTGGGAAGTTGTTAACATCTCCCTGACCTCTTTCCTTATCTGTTATAGCCTGGGGTGTGAGGTCTGTCCTGGGCAGCTGCTAACCATGATTTTGTTAACAGCCCATGAGCAATGACATAGAGGGTATAGAATACACAGTTTTTGGTTCTACCCACAAAATGATAAATTGGTCCCAGCCCCTGTAACCATGACAATACAGTTGGTTGGTTTTTTGCTATGCATTGCTATGTGCTTTCAGCTGGAATTACATACTATAGACAGGAAATGTTGTACACACACTGGATCATCTGCTATCTTATAAGAACTGCTGTGCTGGAGGAGATCTGTGATTAGTTCAGCACTCTGCCTTTAACACTGGCCAGGGCCACATACATCAAAAGAAGATGCAATGTACTCGTGGTAAAAAATGATGGAGTAATCTGCCTCTTTAAAACATATCTTTGTGCTCTTGTCAGTTAAAGATTACCTTGTACCCTGAAGAGTGATGGTAATGACTTGAAGGATGAAGAATTGAAGCTTCTTGTTTCAAGCTGTGAAGTGTGACAAATAAAAAAAGAAATACACTCTCCAAATGGGCTGTTGCGAGTATGCCTGCTACAGTACTATCTGAAACATATTATCTTCAACAGTACCAAAGAGAAAATACTAGACTAGATAGACTACTAGTCTGGTCTTCTGCTTTCTATTTCCTTTAAAATATGGATAATTATTTACTACCCTTCTGCTAGTTCACTATATGATTTTGTACTTATAAGGGTAGCCAAATCTGGTGAGGATTAATAATTTTTAGACAATTATCTTCTATAACTGGAATATGATATGCCAGTTGCTTTATTAACCGTGTTAAAAATTTGCCAGTGACAGAGTTACAACATTGAATGGATTATTATACTTCAATGCTGAAGCATATATTCAAACTTTAAATGGACAAGAATAATTTTTTATTAAATGAGTAGTAAAGAATGTTGAAAAAAGTGTCAAAAAGTCCAGAAAAGTAATAAGATAGTACTTGATAGTACAATAGATAAAACAATAATGAAAATAATAAAACTATGCACACTGGAAAAATAATCCTGATTTTTTTCATGTAAACACAAAAGCGGAGTCACTACTGGTAGATAGCAACTACCAGTTGATAACCTTACTACTTTTGGAACCTTGCAAAAACATTGCAACTATAATGAAGAGCTCTATGAATATATTAGAGGAAGTGTAAAGAGTAAAAAAACTTGAATTAAAAATAAACCCAAAATGCTTAAGAATGAGAAGAAAAGGAAAAGATAATAAAATATTTCTGATCCTCATATCCTCAAATGTTTAATACTACTTGAAAAGAAGCAAAGAGCAGCGAGATTATCAAAGATATACAAACGCTTCTGTACAAGAAGTGACCTTTAAACTTCAGGCATATAAGGTAAGTCTGTAAAGGCATGGATTTCAAGAAGCAGGTGAATAAGGAATGAATGTTCATTGTTTATCTTAAACTAAAAATGGATTTAAAGTATTGAAATGGACTGGAAGTTCAAAACAGGAGATATGCTATCGCTTTGGTCATAGCTGAACTCTGTGCATGCAGGTAAATGATTGCCTCAGCCTGCATAGACTCAAAGCTATTCTAATAGCCCCTAATTCTAATTTCTTAGACTTCTAATTCTCCTGATTCATGTGAGGAAAAAAATCATAAAGAATTATTCAAATAATTACAGCTGGCTAATGGAGAATATAAGTACACCTGAAAAAGATAATAATCATAGAACCACAGAATCATAGAATCCTTTAGGTTGGAAGAGACCTTTAAGATCATCAAGTCCTACCATTTCCCACCCCTTGCCTCTTCCCTGTCTGCCACATACTGGTGTCAAAATTAAGGCACTAAACAAGATGTAATTTTTTCCTGACTTCATATGGATAACCTCATACAATATTATAGTAAGTTCAAGCTATTACAATGCCATTTCCGAATCTCTCTGTTTCCAGGATTGCTCCCTGTATCTTGTCCTCTACTAATGTATCACCACCCTTGCTTTATTTCCTTCTTATTTTCTTAAGCTCTGTATTTAATTCACTCTTACAAGCTGTCCCATTTTCAAATGCTACTCTTCATTTACTGATAAATATGTTTTGTGCATGTATATAGATACATATATATCATGTGTACATATATAATATATATATGCACGATGTGTACATTCATTACAGTGTGATACATCTTTATGCAAACATAATTATTTTTAGTTATTTTTGGGTTTTTTTTGAGGGCCATTTTCCTATCATGAGGAATTGCTCTGTAGTTTAATGGTAACAGGTGGTATGGTTATAGAATTCAGTTCTGAACTTTAATGAGGAATTCATATCCTTGTTACATCAACTACTGAAATTTCAAGTGTCAGGAAAATAACCAAGAAAATCAAAGTCTTCAGTCATAAGATAGTTTTGGAGTCAGTTGCAAAACTTGACACTGATTTGAAGCAAAGCATCTTCCCTTCTGGCAAAATATTACTGCTTGAAAATAACAACCATGAATGTCAAGGAGATTATTCTAGCTTCTTGTAATAGAATTTGTCCCAAATTCTGACAAGACATGCAACAGAGCCGTTTTATGACTTTTCTGTTTTATGACAGTCTTGTCTGCAATTGATACTTGAGGCCAATATTTTAAAAGATACATGCAATTTTTCTGTCTCAAAAATGTTTATTATAATCTGTAGGTAGAATTAAAGAAAATATAATTACTCCATTGAGTCTAGACCCATGGCATCTTGCCTGCTGCAGCAGAAGAAACGACCATTATTTGACAGGTGGACTGTGGCTTTCAAATTTTTATTTTAATCAGCTCCAGCTTAGCACTGAGCTATGCCCAAGCTGTATGTCATGACTGGGTCTGTAAAAACTTTCAAATCCATCGAGCCATTTTTCGTTTGAGAAATATCAATCATAGCTTGGTGGACATGGTCACATGGAAAAGGCCATCGTAGAATAGATATTATGGTCAGCCACCTTGGATTTTGAGCTAGTTTATGTTGGCTGGGTGATAGTGCTTAAAGCAGGACATAGCCAATGCACATTTTCCAGCTCAAAAGACTCATTTTTAACTTGTGGGATGTTGTTTAGCGAAGTCTGTGGGCTTACATTTCAATGCACTGTAGAATAAAAGGTAATAATTTCAGTAATGGTTGGTTTGCAAATGTAAAAACTTAGCTTTCCAAAAGTTTTGCAACTTTTTCTCCAGTTGAAAGTCTGACTTTCCACATAGAGGTAAACAACTTATATATGATGCTGCTAATAAAACAGTTGTTTTATAGTGAAGTAATTTATAGTTTTTCCAATACCATAGTATTGCTGTCTCACAAAGATAACCCAAAAAAATAGCTGAAAATACACTAACACAGTTAGTGCTTAAGTTAAAAAAAATCACGTGCAGAATTCCAATCTGATGGATTTATTCATGGTATAGTGAGAAGGTAAAGGGTTAAGAAAGTATAATCCCTTCCACGTCTGTTACCCATGCAGAATGTAGTATTTATACTTCTATATTAACTGTTAAATTTTCTGCTCCTTATGATTTACAGTCTAATAAATGTCACCATGTAACAAATTTTACAGTATACTTAGCTTTAATCATCTTGAATTTTTGCTGGGCGGTTAAGGACATCAGCATTTGCAGAATAAAACAAGCTTTCACTCTAGAATCCTTGGTCATCACAAAGTCAGCTGCCAGGATGGCTGTTGACTATTGCTTGACAGACTGAATTATTTGTTCGATCACTAGAGTGGCAAAAGATTTTATGATTACAAGCCCTATTTCTAGTACTTACACAAAACCAAAATACGTCTTTCGTCATCACAAAGCTAACAGCAGGAGAAAAAGCACTTTTAAGCAGAGAAATGTACTAATGAAAGATGAATTTGAGGGTCAGGTTTGAACTTTCTCAATTCTGTCAATGCAGCAGTTACAGGCACAAGCATTTTTGATATTTAATACTGGTACGTATCTGCTGTGAAGTGTCTACTAAAAGTCAGTGATTAGTACATCACAAAGGATAAGATTAAACACTATTTCTTTGATTCCTCACTTCCAACATAATTTCAGTATTTAGATTACAATTTTCCTTTCTCAAGTTCAACCTATGGCTCAGAATGAGAGTCATGGTGAATATATTTGTATCTACTGACTATTTGAAAGTAACTGGTGGCCTGCCATGTTGCAATTCAGCACTTTAAACCCCAATAGGCACTAAACTATTTTTTAATTGTTATTATTATTAGTGGTAGCTGAAGGAGTGTGTGCACAGAGGTTGGTAGCTTGACATTAAAGAGGAAGTAACTGCAGGTAATGACCTATTTTTGGAAGAGTTGGGAAGCTTATTTACTGAAAAACTTGCAAAACTAAATAGGAGATAATCACTTAACTATGCACTTATGCCAAGTGACTTCTGGGAAAGGAGTATGAGAAGCTCACATCAAAGATTTATTATCCTTATTTTCATAATTCAATCTGCAAGTTTTTCTGTTTGAAACAAATACACTCAAAGAGCAGGATAGTATTTCCATGTTGGAAAACAGCTACTATTGCTTGCATTCTAGTCCACAAGCCATTGATTATTTCAAAAACCCACCTTCATCAAACAGAAAGACACATATAAAACCCACAAACTCCCATTTCTTCATGACCGCTATGTCCACTCCTCCCAAAAAAAACTGGGAGCTGACAGCTATTTCCTGTCTTTTGGTTCATGTACCTTCATCTGTCAGCCTGTTGGGTGTGTGCTCCACTCTCCTCTACAGTCATAGGACAGATCACATATATACTGACAGTTAATTACAAGCTAATGATAACCACATGATAACTAACTGAAAAAGTGGATTACTTTACCTTCTGGAAGCATCTACAAGTTTTTGAATAAGGTTCTTAAAAAGGTCCTGTGGAAGCAGAAGAAAGTTCTAGGCTGCTAAATGTCTGTTTTATTATAGGAAAGGATGCATTATTTACATACATTATTAAATACTTAGAATTCTATAGACTATCTTAAGAGGAAGATAAATAAACTTTTACAAATATTCA
The DNA here is from genome assembly GCF_000691845.1 of Merops nubicus. Taxonomy (NCBI): domain Eukaryota; kingdom Metazoa; phylum Chordata; class Aves; order Coraciiformes; family Meropidae; genus Merops; species Merops nubicus. Next base: position 19,954 of record NW_008631590.1, read on the forward strand.
GAAAAATCAGTTAAATCATCTCCAAAATAACAGAGACGTATCTGAAAACATCTTTCTTCCAATACTGATGTTCTCATTTTAGCTGAGATAAGCAAGGATTGACATGTCTACTTAAAAGTGAATACAAATAATCCAACCTTTGAGGGAGGGTTATGTGAAAATTTTAATGATGATAAAATATATTAACATTTATTATTTAATACATAAATTGTCTCTAGCAACTTAGAAATACTGTATCATGAAAAACTATCATCCCTGGAGATGTTAATTCTTTTCAGCATTTAATATTATAAAAAGGACATATCACTAGAACACAGCGTATTTCTGAGTTGCTTATTAAAAAATGGTGTAATTCTTTCTTGAATTTAAAGACTTTATTTTGAGGAATGGTATTTCTTTTCATTAACAAGTGCTTTACTCTGCTTCAGTGACTTGTGATAGTGAAGCAGTTATAGATAAATTGGATAGACTTAAGGTCATGATATTTTGATGTAAAATAGCCAGGCATTTTGTTTCTTCCCCAGATTTCCTCTTGTAAAAGAAAGGCAAACCATTTTGTATTTATTTTTTTAATTCCGTTTTCCTGTGTCTTATATTGCTAGAAAGTATTTCCATGTCCTGAAAGTTGAAAAAGATTTTTTTTACTTCATTAGCTTTTCATATTTTTATCACTCTAGCAAAGACAGGAAGTGAACTGAGCTCAGACTATCTTAAGTGTTCCTTCCAGAACTTCAGAGGTCCATATTGGTGTTTCACTTAGTAGATGGTTCAGATATGTTCAGGACTCTATTCAGTATACCAAGCAAAAGAAAAATAGAGGCTATGTTTAAAATCAAGTATCGCATTTTCCAACATTAACTGTGGAGTTTTATTAAGTACATGCACAAATATACCATAACAGAAATTCTGCCTAAGTACCAAAATGCATAAATCTAATTTGTAGAAAAAAAAAGGCATGACAATAGAATAACACCAAAAAGTCTGCAAGTTGCATAGCCATTCTTCAATGATGTTGAAGATGTCAGCTGAATTCCACACAAAACACATACCAAATAAAATATCCACTGCAAGCAACCACTAATACATTATCCACTTTGCACAAGAGCTTTCAGGGCTGAGGACAGTACCAGAAGTTTTTTCTTCCCTCGCCTTTACCACTTACTTCCAATATGATCACATTGTTGAGGCAAAACTGCCACAGCCTCCTAAGGGACTTCAACTTGCAGCTGAGGCCATTGTCCAAGGAAGTTTTCTTGATTTCCATATTTTGGGCTAACTACACAAGAAATCTTTGGACAGGATTATCCTTAGGACTCCCTGACTCCCAAGACGCAGCATCTCCGCCTGACAGAACTTCCCAGGAGCAGCAGTGCATATACCACAGTCATACCTGTGCTTAAGAGTTCAGGCATTGTTTAATGTCATCTACACCTAAAAGTGCATTATATTTTATTATACCTCAGAACCCCACCTTTAAATGTTTTACACCAATATCCCAGCATACCTTGCTGTCTTTTAACAAACACACTGACAAAGAAATAAAACCCCATCATTTTTAAAAGGGCCGTTGTTATTACTTTTATTGACATGAGAGCTCAGCATTTTTAGGGACTGAGGGGAGAAAGAAACAAGACTGACCAGCAAAACAAAACAAAAAATATGTGCTTCTTTTGTCTGACATCTTTGCTACCTTTCAACACACACATATTCTTTCCCTCTCTCCTTCTATTCTCCACGCTCCTTGAATTGTCTACTTCCTGATATTGCATTCCTCCCTCATTTCCTGTCCCCTGTATCTGTTCTCTTTATCTTCTGTCTCCATGTCTCTTCTTCCTTGATTTTCAGTTAACCTTAAAGCCTTATTTAAGATCAGATCCTTCCCTCATGTCCATTCCCCTGTCATAGCTGAATTATCAGGCAACAGAGACAGAAGGAGCAACGAATACCATACAGTCTAGCACTGGCAAGGATGGACAAGAATTTTTGTTATTGAATGCACAGAAACAATTTAAAATAACAAACATACGTAAAGAAACATTATTCCTTAACCACAGATAAACTGTAAATTAATATTAAGAATTACCTGTAACAATAAAATTTTATTCTGTGTTCAGCTTTAAATATGATTTCAACCTGATGGTGCTCCTTTCAACTTAATGCCACCCCACGTGCTCTATAACCACTGGTTTATTTATGTTCTGTGTTTCTGAATCTGATTAATAGCAAACACAAATTTAATCTTTAAATAATAATAATAATCTCCTTGCACTTGAAGCTGACTCATAAATTATGTATTGGCTTTTTTCTTGCATTATTATCAGAAAATGCTAGTTTGTTCTAAAAATGTGAGTGGTGAAACCTTTGCCCTTACTTTTAGGCCTCAGATTACAAACTTCACACAAAAATATTCATCTCCCTCCCAACATGAGCTATTCACCATTCCACTCTGTGCCATCCAGTGTTAAAATGGCTTTTACAACCTGGTGTGTGCTAGTGCATGAAGAACAGTTAACTGGTTAAGAAAATAATTTTACCATTTGCTTTAAATCAAAGTATACTGTCACTATGGGGGAGCTCAGTGTTTCCAAACCCATTCCCTGTACATTCTCTTTTTGCTATAGTATGATGATATGATTATTTAAGGCACAACTTTTCTATGTTAGCCTTTTTATTAGATGTAAGATATATATATATGCATATATACATACTTATATGTATATATAAAAAATTACACCCCCCCCTAGCTTTTCTCAGAAGAGCCTGAAAAAGCAGAGACTGTAATGAAATGTATAGTCATGCACGGATTTTCCTGTTCTCATGCTGAAGTCAGCACGTAACAGCTCATACACTGGAGAATGCTGAGATGGCAGCTTGTTAAAGACCAAATCAGGGATTATCTTGGCGATACCTCTGTTTCTTTGAACGATACTCTCTTGATGCTTGACTGAGCAGTTTAGTTACATATTTCTGTGTCTATCGGTTGGTCTCTTTCAGAACCTAATGCACTACGGAGTTTTGTGAGAATTTGAGGACTGTGATTTTTGCACTTACCC